>NC_064641.1:496237168-496542771 GCF_023864345.2 Schistocerca serialis cubense | reverse complement strand
CGATTATGTAAGGATCTGGAAGGAAATGGGCGGGGTCCTTTTCAAAGGACAGACGGGGATTTGAACCGCTGTCCTCCCGAATGCGAGTCCAGTATACTGACAACAGCACCATCTCGTTCGGTTTACACAAAAAAGACTAGATACATTCGAAATGTGGTAGTACAAGAGAACGTTGAAAATTAGATGGATAGACCGTGTAAATAATGGGGAGGTACTAATTTGACTAAAAGAAGTGACATGTCCGAAAGAACAGACACCATACCCATTTGAAGTATATAGTTATGGCAATACCGGCCATGACCTTCTTCTTCTGTAGTACAAGAGAACGTTGAAAATTAAATGGATAGACCGTGTAAATAATGGGGAGGTATTAATTTGACTAAAAGAAGTGACATGTCCGAAAGAACAGACACCATACCCATATAAAGTATATACTGTAGTTCTGGCAATACCGGCCATGACCTTCTTCTTCTGTGCGGATGCACACATATTACACGAACTCTTACGGGACTTGGTAAGAATGTCTTCCACGAGTAATTAGTGTGTTGGGTAGGGACACTACGAAAGTAACGTGTGGACATATAAGGTGAGAAAGTGGGACTCGCGGGAGGCGTGCGCGAGATAGTTCCTGCAGTCGCACTATCCTCTGTGCCCTCGGTGGCTCAGATGGATAGATCGTCTGCCATGTAAGCAGGAGATCCCGGTTTCGAGTCCAAATCGGGGCACACATTTTCACCTGTCCCCGTTGATGTATGTCAACGCCCGTCAGCAGCTGAAGGTATTAATATATAATTCTAATCTCAAAGACTAGTTGTCAAAGTATTGCACGATAAAGAACTACATTCACATCATTACACCAGTGTCCAGAAGACAGTACTCTGCGAGTGCACTTTCGTGAAAGGCTTTCTCATCAAGCAGAAGATGAAGAAACCTTTTATAAATAACGTGACATGTAGTGACGAATCTAGCTTCACTCGTGAAGATATTTTCAACCTCGACAACAGCCATTATTGGTCGGAAAACAGGCCACATTTCACCCATGAAGGTGGCCTTCAGGCACGTTTTGGCACAAACCTGTGGGCTGAAATCGTGAGGGGGCGTGCTTTTGGGCCCTTAGCTATTGCCAGAGAAGGTGAAAGCGCTCCTGTATTGTCTGTTTCTCTGTAATACTTTGCTTTAACGCATTAGAAAACATTCCACTTGGTGTTTGACGACAGCTATGGCTTCAGCATGATGGTACATCTCCACACTTTGGAATGAATGGACGTAATGATTTAAAAGATGCGTTTCCAGGCAAATCAATCGGTCGTGGAGATTGAATGTTCTGTTCTCTACGTTCCCCGAACCTTAATCCACTAGATTGTAATTTGTGGGGACACTTAAAGAAACAACTTTATAGTACTTCACCCATACATATACACGACCTAATAGCTCGGTACGTGTCGCTTTGGGAGTAATGGATGCAGGTGTGTTGCCTAGGGTCGAGCAAAGTATGATCCAGCGAGTGACGAAGTGTTTGCAAATGCAAGGTGGTCGCTTTGAACATCTCTTAAATAAACGTTGCTCGTACGTGTACATACCGGATCTGTGAAGATAAGGCTGGACGGCAAACGTATGGAATGGAGTTATTGTATGTAGCAGAATGTGCAATCTAGTGTAGCCTATTCATTGCGTTTTTTGTACCTCAATGGATACAGACGACGTTACTGTTTTCACTATTATTTTCTGTTTGCTTTATTTGTGACATGGACGAAACAAAATGGTCTATTACGTCTTTGAGGAGTTCAAGTTATATCTTAATGTATAAACAATGGTAACAGTAACAGGAAGAAATGCACAAGATACCGCACTGTCGAGGTGTAAATTAGACACAATTTGATCTTTAACTGAAAAAAAGAAAAAGTTCGACGCGAACGCGACTCGAAGGCTGGCAAGTCTGCATATCCTTCTCCACGGCATTGCTTCGTCTCACTGAGGTAATGGAACAGCTCCAGCACACTCCAAAGTTCATCAGGAAAAAACAATATGGAAAGAAGTTGGATGTTGTAGTATAGTGGCATTGTAGTGTGATTTGGAACTTCTGTCTTCTCTGAAAGTGTAGATGCTGCAGCAATGAATACCAGGAAAGGAAGTTCAGATGAGAAGGAATGGAAATCCCGGAAAAATATAGTCACAGGAGATTGACAAACCAATATAAGTTGTGTTTAACAAAAACAATACTTCAACTGCTTGACGAAAGAAGCAAGTGCAAAAATATTCAGTAATGGAAAAAACACACGTGCAGTCTGCAGCATACTAGACAGTTCGCTAAGGAAAAATCATTGACTGGAAGCAAGTTGACGTTTTTAGTCCAATATTACACGTTTCGGACACGGATATAATCAAATATGTGTAAAAAACAAAACAGAAATGGTGAAATATAAATAGTAGCAAACATAAATATGGCACACAGACAAAAAGCATAATACCGAACAACACATAAAATACATTTCTTAACATATTCCTTGCGAAAAGTAACATCAACAAGTACCAACGGAGCTACATTAACTAAAAAGCAGAAAACAGGTAAAATATATAACGTAATAATTATGTAATTATTATACATGAACATTATGGGCGCTGCAGTGCCATCTGGAAATATGAATCGGTAATGCAATCCATATATGCAGAAGATACAAATAAGTCTAAGAAAAAAATGGAAAACATTAGCCTCAGAACAGTAAAAACATTTTCATGACAATAAAACACATACGGTGCCGACATACAGGCGCGTTATAGGAATGAAATCAATAAGAAGTTCAAAGGAGATAAAGCTAAAGCGCTACATGAAAATGTGAGTATATTAAAACAGGAATGGTCGTTCAAAAACCAGACTAAGCATTTACAAAGGTCAAAATAGCTTTCGGACATAAGATCTTAGGCTTCCATGACCGATGTTAAACTGAATAGAAGAGCACTGTTTGTTACCCAAGATCATCATAAAACAGTAAAATAACTAGAACCAGCATTTCGACCGTTGTTGTAGCGCCCTTTAACTGTGGCTCCTGCAAGATGCAATTTCCACCCCTACACTACTACAGAAGTCAGACAGACGTTCGTAATGATCTAAAGAGAAATGCCTGAAAAACTTTCAGCAATAAATATCTTCTGGAGTCGTCTGCTGTAAGGAAATTACACAAAAATTCACAAAATTTCTTACGTAACTAGTAGGATACTTGGGTACTGGAGTAGTGCTAGTTAGTGTAAGAAAAACATGAAACTAACGAAAGTTATATTTTTTTTGCAAAAATTCTGAGAAATCACAATGGCACTTTTAGTTATGAATTGAACAAGTCATATCATGGTTCTTTTCGGAATATGAAGTTACCTCTCAAGGATAGGATTCGCTAATGAAATTTCTATACAAAGTTTACGATGGTTGTAGACTTGGCAGAGTGGCTGAGAGATGCGCCTACTCAACTTGAATAATAATCCTTCAGAATGTTGCTAGGTACGGTTGAGGCTGTCGCATGTGAAATGCAGTAAAGTGTACTGTTGTTGAGAAAATATGGGGCTCGCAATATCTGTAGCGCACAATACCATAAGCTGCAATGACTGCTGTCTGCGCCGCTCGCTGCAGACAAATAAGATATCTCTCGTTCTATCTGGATTGACCTTCGCCAATCAAACTCTCCCTACACCTTGATGAAGTCGAGGATTCCTATTCGCCCCTAGTCTAGCTATTGGCGTGGTACACCGGTCAGATAACCAGTCCACTGTGATGCCACTCAAAAATTCGCTCACAGGCGTTTAACTATACCTGTGTCCGTTCACACAGCACAATAAGTGTGTCGGCCAACACAGTGAACAACGCTTAATCGCAAGGACTCAATATAGAGTCGCCCTTTGATTCGCTCTCGACAGAGGTGCTCTCCCAGTGAAGTACTGAGGAGAGACTTGTTCCTCGCTCCAAGAGCGACAACAGAACAGCGCCTCTCCACGCCAGACGTGAAGGAGTATATCTTTCGGTCTCTTCCATTACTCCTTCAGCTCAAGATGTCAGAAATATCGTCTGCCAATCAGCATTGCTCTTCTAAAATGGGAGAATGACATTTCATTTAAGGTGGCCATTCCGGAAATCCGTAGCATTGGTGTTTGGCGTTTGCTGTCTCCCTGTGAAAATCTCTGAAACTGCGTGCTATGTGTAAAGAATGCGTAGGCTGGCCGCTCCCACACAATGTAGCGGAATTTGCTTTTAAGCTGAACATGGAGGCGTTCCCCCTTTCACTCGGGCACCCGCTGTCCACTTCACGGGCAGTCACCTCGGCATTTGGCGTTGGCTCGTCCTCTGAAGGGACTGGCGTCCCGTTGTGCAGTTTGCGTCTCCTGAACTGAAAGCTCCTGTGACCATCATGTCCGGAATGTATGTGTGTACATCAGCCTCGAGTATTTCAACCACGGTGCGCTTACTTGTTATTTGCATATTGTTTACATGAATTCATACAACATTGGCTTTATCTGATCTAGTTTGGGTTCGAATTAAGCGTCTTGATGTGCGGAATATGATTGTGAGGGCGGAATATGTAACCAATGATGGTCAGGAGACCATGATGTGTTACACTCTTCCGCAGCTTAGTCTCCCTGAATAAGTTATTTTTATCTATACATTTGTTTCACCTGTCAAGCTACAGACTGTCCAGCTGTCTCTTACATCTAACCATAAATTCTTTGCGAGTCAGCATTAAAATCAGTATCGTACATGTGTGTGTGTGTGTGTGTGTGTGTGTGTGTGTGTGTGTGTGTGTGTGTGAGACGTTACCTTCCTGTTTGTTGCCTCTTAATTCCTGGTTTCCCTATTTTTTTCGATAATTACAGGATGCCTTAATTAATTGTTAAATAACTTATCATAACACTAGCAACTCTGATTTTCGCGTCATTCATTGTAATTGTTCTGAAGCACATTAATGATTAGCTTGCATAATTGTACTGAACTGTATAAATCTCGCAATATAGATGAGCAACCCATATAGACTGTTAGACGATAATTTAACAAATCGCTGTTCACAGTTAAATAAGTTACTGGCCCGTATACTTTTGACTCTTACAATGATAATCACTATATGTTTTGTGCCCTTATTCGGTTCACTCATTTCAGTCGGGGCCGCCAACTTTACACCACCTACTGTGCTACTGCTCCAGTCAGGCAAGGCTTGCGAATTGGCAAGAGGGCGCTGCCTACTCCCTGAAGGGTGGACAGCAGACAGCTACAGCAAAACAAATCACCATCTGCTGGAACTTATGTAAGTGAACACAACAATTTTTCCAATATATAAACAAATAAAAGCACTTTAGTGTATTTTTATTAATGAAACAACTTTTTTATTAATGAAACAACTTATAAAGTGGCACTAAACATTCAGCTATTGTTGTGCAGGCTGGTAGTGGACGACATGCTATTGGTCAAAACGTCTTGTCTAACAAAATATCAGCCATCTAAAGACGAACTCGCAGCCCGAAATCAATTATGGCACTAAAATAAAACACGTAAAAAGTATTTGTGGCTGGTTTCATCATTCACCAACTGTCATTAATACCTTTGGAAACAGAGGATCCAACATGGGTAAAAATAACATTAAAAATAAGGATAGATTACTACACCATTTGATGATTACCAAATTATAATTATGTGGGATCTACAAATGAAGATGTGCTGGTGACAAAAAGCTTGTTGAATTTTCAATCAGAAAGATGGAAACTGAGGATGCAATAACCAAATTTCATCCAAATATCAGGAGGGTAGATGTTGGCGATGCAAATACTATATATCAGAGATTGTAGTTTTAATGCAACACATGTGGAGGGGAAGACTATGAAGAAAAGCAGTACCATACAGCTGTACTCTGAAATAGAGCTGACATGGGTTAGTGTACATGATGTTTTTAGTATAAATTTGCCTTTGATATTATTACAGAATATCTATTTGACTAAAGAAGGATGGCAATAGCATTTGGTTAAGTGGACGCTGTACATGTTGTTATTCAATAGGTTTTAAGAAAAAAGCATAATCAGCTGTTCCTGTAAGTTTAGTACTGTCATTCCACAAATTTTAAGACAATGCAGCACCCTCAAGGAGTAGTTGGAAAAAATTAAAAGTCCGTTGAATAATTACATATTTCGTTTATCTGTGTGTAATATTGTTAAGAGATGCATACCTTGAAGTATCACATCCACTTTTCTTTCCACATACATGCTGCACATCACTGTGCATGGAGGGGAGTGGTGCTTGGTGTAGGTCTAAATGTCCCAGTTAATAAGTGAGTAAAGCAGTCATCAGTCCGAAGACTGTTTCGAACCCCTCAGTGCTTTACTAGGCAAGGTACTGATGAAGCTGGTATTCCATTTTCTTCCAAACCTTTCAGCTTAGATTTTAGGAGGATCTACAGACAGCATAACTTGAATTCGGAACCACAGTGGATCTCGATATTTTTCACATCAAAATACATTGCCAGACGACAAAAAAATTATATTTGCCAGAGAAAAGTCCTAGGACAGACCAGACATCAAACCGGATACCTTTAGATTTGTTGTCTGGCACTTCACCACCAGGTCTCTGAGCCACACCGTCTCTATTAATACATATCTGATAAACAAATATTACAAACGATTAACAGATTAATAGGGGGTCTGTATCTTCAAGGTTTTGTGGAGCTTTATACTGGGAAACCATGTTTAACATGTGTTGCACATCAGGTCCGTTGAGGAAAAATGAATTACACGTGGCTCTGTCTGTAGCCAGAGCATCTTTGGCTGTGTGGGGTGTACTACAGCAACATCAAAACCATCTACATTTACACTCTTTCAGCTCTTGATATTCATACAAGTGGTTCTCTTTTCCCCAAAGATCTCCTTAATTTTCCTGTAGGCAGTATCTATCTTAGGAAGATAAGCCTCTACATCCTTACATTTGTCCTCTAGCCATCCCAGCTTAGCCATTTTACACTTCCTGTCGATCTTTGTATTCGTTTTTGACTGCATCATTTACTGCATTTTTATATTTTCTCCTTTGACCAACTAAATTCAATATTTCTTGTGTTACCCAAGGATTTCTGCTAGCCCGCGACTTTTTACCTACTTGATCCTCTGCTGCCTTCACTACTTCATCCATCATAGCTAATCATTCTTCTTCTACTGTATTTCTTACCCCCATTCCTGTCAAATGTTCACTTATGCTCTCCCTGAAACTCTGTACAGCCTCTGGTTTAGTCAGGTTATCGAGGTCCCATCTCCTCAAATTCCCATCTTTCTGCAGTTTCTTCAGTTTTAATCTACAGTTCATAACCAATAGATTGTGGTTAGAGTCACAACTGCCCCTGGAAATGTCTTACAATTTAAAACCTTGTTCCTAAATCTCTGTCTTACTATTATATAATCTATCTGATACCTTCTAGTATCTCCAGGCTTCTTCCATGTATACAACCTTCTTTCATGATTCTTGAACCAAGTGTTAGCGATGATTAAGTTATGCTCTGTGCGAAATTCTACCAGGCGGCTTCCTCTTGCATTTCTTACCCCAATCCATATTCACCTACTATGTTTCCTTCTCTCTCTTTTCCTACCATCGAGTTCCAGTCACCTATGACTATTAAATTTTCATCTCCCTTCACTATATGAATAATTTCTTTTATCTCGTCATACATTTCATCAATGTCTCCGTAATCTTCAGAGCTAGTTGGCGTATAATCTTGTACTACTGTAATAGGCGTGGGCTTCGTGTCTATCTTTGCAACATTAATGCGTTCACTATGCTGTTTTTAGTAGCTTACTCGCACTCCTATTTTTTTATTCATTATTAAACCTACTCCTGCATTACCGATATTTGATTTTGTATTTATAACCCTGTATTCACCTGACCAAAAGTCTTGTTTCTCCTGACACCGAACTCCACTAATTCCCACTATATCTAACTTTAACCTATCCATTTCCCTTTTTAAAATTTCTAACCTACCTGCCCGATTAAGTGATCTAACATTCCGCTCTCCGATCCGTAGAACGCCAGTTTTCTTTCTCCTGATAACGACGTCCTCTTGAGTAGGCCCCGCCTGGAGATCTGAATGGGGGACTATTTACCCAAGAGGTCACCATCATCACTTAACCATACAGTAAAGCTGCATGCCCTCGGGAAACGTTGCGGCTTTAGTATCCCATTGCTTTCAGCCGTTCCAGTACCAGCACAGCACGGCCATTTTGGTTAGTGGTACAAGGCCAGATCAGTCATTTATCCAGACTGTTGCCCCTGCAAGTACTGAAAAGACTGCCGCCCCACTTCAGGAACCACACGTTTGTCTCGCCTCTCAACAGACACCCCTCCGTTTTGGTTGCACCTACGGTACAGCTATCTGTATCGCTGAGGCACGCAAGCCTCCCCACCAACGCAAAGGTCCATGGTTCATTGTGTATAGTTTTGTTTATTTAGGATCTAATTATCGACAAATGCTTTTACCTTAATCTGCATAATTGTCATTTTAATGAACATTATTTAGTATCCAAAATGACCACCAAGTAGTCAGTTTGCATGTATGTGCTTATAAATGACTAATTTTACTTTTACTTTAACCTTATTTACCATAACTGTAGCTCCATACTGTTGGTGAAATTTGACCCTCCCACCACTCTTTGAGGCACCCAGCGTCATGAAATGGACTTGGCGTTCGTGCTCTGTGTGGTGATCGATCAACAACAGCAGCAGCAAATTTTCTTTCCAAATATATACAGAAGATTAAACGATTTATGATGGCTTCAGTAATTCTCCTAAGAATTCAACTTCTCTGAAACACACAACGCACAACGTGTATTAAGCAAATAACAGTTTTCAGCTGCAGAGCAATTCTGAAATTTTATCTTAGCAGAGCACACTTGATGGCAATTGGCTAAAATGTATATGCTAACCCCCAGATGCATAATACGGATGTAATCAATTCCAGCACCTGCATACCACATCAATATACCATAAACAACAACAATTATTCTACTGACACATTTCATTCACAAGTTTATGAAATTCACATCTGATTATGGTAATTTTTTCCTAATTATGACAGAATAATTTTCGAATGTTGTAATGTTGTTGCATTAATTTGTTCTGAAAGCAGTGCTGATATTCAAAACCATAAAAGTGAGTTAAAAGCTGTGAGCTATCTGAGGAAGTTAACCTTGCATTACTGCGTAACTGTTTCACCCGGTATCCAGTCTAGCTTACCAAATTCCCAACCAGACTAACATTAATTATAATCATTTAGTACTCATCTTACAATAACCGGTGATATATATATATATATATATATATTATATATATATATATATATATATATATATATACACTCCTGGAAATTGAAATAAGAACACCGTGAATTCATTGTCCCGGGAAGGGGAAACTTTATTGACACATTCCTGGGGTCAGATACATCACATGATCACACTGACAGAACCACAGGTACATAGCCACAGGCAACAGAGCATGCACAATGTCGGCACTAGTACAGTGTATATCCACCTTTCGCAGCAATGCAGGCTGCTATTCTCCCATGGAGACGATCGTAGAGATGCTGGATGTAGTCCTGTGGAACGGCTTGCCATGCCATTTCCACCTGGCGCCTCAGTTGGACCAGCGTTCGTGCTGGTCGTGCAGACCGCGTGAGACGACGCTTCATCCAGTCCCAAACATGCTCAATGGGGGACAGATCCGGAGATCTTGCTGGCCAGGGTAGTTGACTTACACCTTCTAGAACACGTTGGGTGGCACGGGATACATGCGGACGTGCATTGTCCTGTTGGAACAGCAAGTTCCCTTGCCGGTCTAGGAATGGTAGAACGATGGGTTCGATGACGGTTTGCATGTACCGTGCACTATTCAGTGTCCCCTCGACGATCACCAGTGGTGTACGGCCAGTGTAGGAGATCGCTCCCCACACCATGATGCCGGGTGTTGGCCCTGTGTGCCTCGGTCGTATGCAGTCCTGATTGTGGCGCTCACCTGCACGGCGCCAAACACGCATACGACCATCATTGGCACCAAGGCAGAAGCGACTCTCATCGCTGAAGACGACACGTCTCCATTCGTCCCTCCATTCACGCCTGTCGCGACACCACTGGAGGCGGGCTGCACGATGTTGGGGCGTGAGCTGAAGACGGCCTAACGGTGTGCGGGACAGTAGCCCAGCTTCATGGAGACGGTTGCGAATGGTCCTCGCCGATACCCCAGGAGCAACAGTGTCCCTAATTTGCTGGGAAGTGGCGGTGCGGTCCCCTACGGCACTGCGTAGGATCCTACGGTCTTGGCGTGCATCTGTGCGTCGCTGCGGTCCGGTCCCAGGTCGACGGGCACGTGCACCTTCCGCCGACCACTGGCGACAACATCGATGTACTGTGGAGACCTCACGCCCCACGTGTTGAGCAATTCGGCGGTAGGTCCACCCGGCCTCCCGCATGCCCACTATACGCCCTCGCTCAAAGTCCGTCAACTGCACATACGGTTCACGTCCACGCTGTCGCGGCATGCTACCAGTGTTAAAGACTGCGATGGAGCTCCGTATGCCACGGCAAACTGGCTGACACTGACGGCGGCGGTGTACAAATGCTGTGCAGCTAGCGCCATTCGACGGCCAACACCGCGGTTCCTGGTGTGTCCGCTGTGCCGTGCGTGTGATCATTGCTTGTACAGCCCTCTCGCAGTGTCCGGAGCAAGTATGGTGGGTCTGACACACCGGTGTCAATGTGTTCTTTTTTCCATTTCCAGGAGTGTATATATATATATATATATATATATATATATATATATATATATATATATAAAAGACAATTTAAATAAAAAGAAATAAATCAGTTTATATTTGGACATTTACTTTAACATTGATCATTGTTCCGTTAAAATTTCAGCATTTCAAACTTGATTCGTAACTAAACTGATGCCTTATTTAGCATTGTGAAAATGTGAGTTTGTAATCTTACGGAACACATCAAATAGGGAGCCAAGATTGGGAGACTACTTACAACACTGCATTCATAAAATAACACACGAAGAATGTTGAAACATATCCAAGAGGAAATTAACCACAACCAAGATATTCAATTTTCACCCAATGAAGTTACATTCGTAGCGCAATCCTGTCCGTCATGTAATTACCACACACTGGTATACTAGATTCATACTAGCTCTCTGTGAAATCTTCCCGAAAAGAATAGCTGAGGGCTACTTTGATTCTTACACCACATGCTTCACGTTTTCAACTTGGTTTACACAAAGACTGTAACTCCACAATAATTTTGATAATTGAAATAAATAACATGGAAACGCAATTTACAAAAGAAAAACCTCGAACTGGTTACTACCGTCTTACTATTAACCTGATGGGCCAAACAATTGTATAAGCACGTGGTACTGGTCTCACAAAGTACACCCCATGTGGGTTGAACATAAAGAAAAGTTGCTATATTGAAAAATATTGTCAAGACAAGACGTTATAATCTCACGCACATTCGCATATAAGACTGATGATCTTAGTTAGAGTTACTGATCAACACGTAGTTCCACTTTACTCACAAAGTTGTGATAAAGCAACTACCGGAAGATATTCTAAACTTCACACTCGAATTACACTGTGTTGCAATTTAAGATAACATTAGATATTTTAGAGCTAAACCTGAAATAAAGGTGATTAAATATTTCAGTTAGGCTGAACTTAAGAAATCCATTGTCCTATGGACTTAGCAGCCACGCGCTTAGCCGGAGATCTTACCACTTCAGACGCTTGCCGCGGACAGACTGACCTGGGCCCCTACTGAGCGTGCTTAACAGATACAAACGGAAGTGGCCAGAATGGCAGCTTCCTAAACCAACATGACAAGGGACGGACAGGACCATACTAAGAATAGAAACCTCTCTGGTTTTAGAAGACGTAGCTACCTGTTCCGACGTTGGTCCTACTGCTCTTTAGCAGGCAGGCTTGTCTGCTACCATCAAGCATGCAACTACAAATACATTTGCTCATTCATCCTCTCATACAAAAGGGGAGGGGGATGACAGTATCTTATCATGTACAGTATATAAAAGAAAGCGGATGTAGGTTCCGTATGAGACTGTGTGACACGAATTAGATATAAACTGTGTTTTAAAGTGTAGTAGTGTGACAGATCGTACTTGTTTATGTGTAAAAGTAACACGTTTCACTGCTCAGTCTCAATCCAACAAAGACCTTTCAATGTATCAACTGATATTACAGTTATGGGGGATGACTCTCCCTTCGTTTGAGTTACAGCTACAGGGCACCACTCAGAAGAGTCATCATGTGCAATTTTCTCTGCAGTTCCAGTATACATTTGGGATTTAGTTTTTGCAGCTTGTAACCAGAAAGAGGGGCATCAGAATCTGCCTGGACATCTAGTAGCATTAGCTCTACTGTAGCGATCGGTGCTGTAGGCTCTCACCTCAGAGAGTGATGTGTCATTAAAATCCACCAACCTGTCGTACTTTATTCCATATTAAGGCTTGTACAGTAGACATTTTTACATTGGCTGTACTGTGTTTAAAAAGTAATGATGGCTACCACCTAGTAGTGGTACAGGGTACCCTTGCAGAGCTCAGGTGGAAACCCAGTTCTAAGCAAAGAAGGGAAACCAGAAAGGTGGAAGGAGTATATTGAGGGTCTATACAAGGGCGATGTACTTGAGGACATATTATGCAAATGGAAGAGGCTGTGGATGAAGATGAAATGGGAGATATGACACTGCGTGAAGAGTTTGACAGAGCGTCTCTCCTGTAGAGTCTTCCACTGGAGTTTATCTATCATCTCCGTAACGCTTTCGCGATTACTAAATGATCCTGTAACGAAGCGCGCTGCTCTCCGTTGGATCTTCTCTATCTCTTCTATCAACCCTATCTGGTACGGATCCCACACTGGTGAGCAATATTCAAGCAGTGGGCGAACAAGTTACTGTATCCTACTTCCTTTGCATTTCCTTAGGATTCTTCCAATGAATCTCAGTCTGGCATCTACTTTACCGACGATCATCTTTATATGATCATTCCATTTTAAATCACTCCTAATGCGTACTCCCAGATAATTTATGGAATTAACTGCTTCCAGTTGCTGACCTGCTATATTGTAGTTAAATGATAAGGGATCTTTCTTTCTGTGTATCCGCAGCACATTACACTTGTCTACATTGAGATTCAATTGCCATTCCCTGCACCATGCGTCAAGTCGAAACAAGGCCCCGAGAGTACACAACATTCAATTAGAATTATTGATAGCCTTGGAAGAGCCAGTCCTGACAAAACTCTACCATCTGGTGAGCAAGCTGTATGAGACATGCGAAATACCCTCAGACTTCAAGAAGAATATGAAAATTCCAATCCCAAAGAAAGCAGGTGTTGACAGATGTGAAAATTATCGAACTATCAGTTTGATAAGTCACAGCTGCAAAATACTGACACGAATTCTTTGCAGACGAATGGAAAACTGGTAGGAGCCGACCTCGGGGACGATCAGTTTCGATTTCGAAGAAATATTGGAACACGTGAGGCAATACTGACCATACGACTTATCTTAGAAAATAGATTAAGGAAGGGCAAACCTGCATTTCAAGCATTTGTAGATTTAGAGAAAGCTTTTGACAATGTTGACTGGAATATTCTCTTTCAAATTCTGAAGGTGACATGGGTAAAACACAGGGAGCGAGAGGCTATTTACCATTTGTACAGAAACCAGATGGCAGTTATAAGAGTCCAGAGACATGAAAGGGAAGCGGTGTTTGGGAAGGGAGTGAGACAGGGTTGTAGCCTCTCCCCGATGTTATTCAATCTGTATATTGAGCAAGCAGTAAAGGAAACAAAAGAAAAATTCGGAGTAGGTATTAAAATCCATGGAGAAGAAATAAAAACTTTGAGGTTCGCCGATGACATCGCAATTCTGTCAGAGACAGCAAAGGACTTGGAAGAGCATTTGAAGGAATGGACAGTGTCCTGAAAGGAGGATATAAGATGAAAAGTAGTGAAGAAGTTTTGCTATTTGGGGCGCAAAATAACTGGTGATGGTGGAAGTAGAGTGGATATAAAATGTAGACTGGCAATGGCGAGGAAACCGTTGCTGAAGAAGAGAAATTTGTTAGCAACGAGTATAGATTTAAGTGTTAGGAAGTCGTTTCTGAAAGTATTTGTATGGAGTGTAATGTATGGAAGCGAAACACAGACGATAAATAGTTTGGACAAGAAGAGAATAGAAGCTTTCGAAATGTGGTGCTACAGAAGAATGCTGAAGATTAGATGGGTAGATCACATAACTAATGAGGACCTTTTGAATAGGATTGGGGAGAAGAGGAGTTTGTGGCACAACTTGACTAGAAGAAGGGGTCGGATGGTAGGACATGTTTTGAGGCATCTAGGGATCACCAATTTAGTATTGGAGGGCAGCGTGGAGGGTAAAAATCGTAGAGGGAGACCAAGCGATGAATACACCAAGCAGATTCATAAGGATGTAGGTTGCGGTAGGTACTGGGAGATGAAGAAGCTTGCACAGGAAAGAGTAGTTCGGAGAGCTGCATCAAACCAGTCTCAGGACTGAATACCACAACAACAACAACACCAAATGGGCAGTTTGTTTGCATTAGGTCATAAATTCTACATCTACATCCATACTCCGCATGCCACCTGACGGCGTGTGGCGGAGGGTACCTTGAGTACCTCTATCGGTTCTCCCTTCTATTCCAGTCTCTTATTGTTCGTGGAAATAAAGATTGTCGGTATGCCTCTGTGTGGGCTCTAATCTCTCTGATTTTATCCTCATGGTTTCTTCGTGAGATATACGTAGGAGGGAGCAATATACTGCTTGATTCCTCGGCAAAGGTATGTTCTTGAAACTTCAACAAAAGACCTACCGAGCTACGGAGCGTCTCTCCTGTAGAGTCTTCCACTGGAGTTTATCTATCATCTCCGTAACGCTTTCGCGATTACTAAATGATCCTGTAACGAAGCGCGCTGCTCTCCGTTGGATCTTCTCTATCTCTTCTATCAACCCTATCTGGTACGGATCCCACACTGGTGAGCAATATTCAAGCAGTGGGCGAACAAGTTACTGTATCCTACTTTCTTTGCATTTCCTTAGGATTCTTCCAATGAATCTCAGTCTGGCATCTGCTTTACCGACGATCATCTTTATATGATCATTCCACTTTAAATCACTCCTAATGCGTACTCCCAGATAATTTATGGAATTAACTGCTTCCAGTTGCTGACCTGCTATATTGTACTTAAATGATAAGGGATCTTTCTTTCTGTGTATCCGCAGCACATTACACTTGTCTACATTGAGATTCAATTGCCATTCCCTGCACCATGCGTCAATTCGCTGCAGCTCTTCCTGCATTTCAGTACAATTTTCCATTGTTACAACCTCTCGATACACCACAGCATCATCCGCAAAAAGCCTCAGTGAACTCTCGATGTTATCCACAATGTCATTTATGTATATTGTGAATAGCAACGGTCCTACGACACTCCCCTGCGGCACACCTGAAATCACTCTCACTTCGGAAGACTTCTCTCCATTGAAAATGACATGCTGCGTTCTGTTATCTAGGAACTCTTCAATCCAATCACACAACCGGTCTGATAGTACATATGCTCTTACTTTGTTCATTAAACGACTGTGGGGAACTGTATCGAACGCCTTGCGAAAGTCAAGAAACACGGCATCTACCTGAGAACCCGTGTCTATGGCCCTCTGAGTCTCATGGACGAATAGCGTGAGCTGGGTTTCACACGATCGTCTTTTTCGAAACCCATGCTGATTCCTACAGAGTAGATTTCTAGTCTCCAGAAAAGTCATTATACTGGAACATAATACGTGTTCCAAAATTCTACATCTGATCGACGTTAGAGTTCTGCACATCTGTTCGACGTCCCTTCTGAAAACGGAGATGACCTGTGCCGTTTTCCAATCCTTTCGAACCCTACGCTCTTCTAGAGACCTACGGTACACCGCTGCAAGAAGGGGGCAAGTTCCTTCGCGTACTCTGTGTAAAATAGAACTGGTATCCCATCAGGTCCAGCGGCCTTTCCTCTTTTGAGTGATCTTAATTGTTTCTCTATCCCTCTGTCGTCTATTTCGATATCTACCATTTTGTCATCTGTGCGACAATCTAGAGAAGCAACTACATTGCAGTCTTCCTCTGTGAAACAGCTTTTGAAAAAGACTTTTAGTATTTCGGCCTCTAGACTGTCATCCTATGTTTCAGTACCATTTTGGTCACAGAGTGTCTGGACATTTTGTTTTGATCCACCTACCGCTTTGACATAAGACCAAAATTTCTTAGGATTTTCTGCCAAGTCAGCACATAGAACTTTACTTTCGAATTCATTGAACGCCTCTCGTATAGCCCTCATCACACTACATTTCGCTTGGCGTAATTTCTGTTTGTCTGCAAGGCTTTGGCTATATTTACGTTTTCTGTGAAGTTCCTTTTGCTTCCGCAGCAGTTTTCTAACTCGGTTGTTGTATCACGGCGGCTCTGTTTTATCTCTTACGATCTTGCTTGGCACATACTCATCTAATGCATATTGTACGATGGTTTTGAACTTTGTCCGCTGATCGTCAACACTATCCGTACTTGACACAAAACTTTTGTGTTGAGCCGTCAAGTACTCTGAAATCTGCTTTTTGTCACTTTTGCTAAACAGAAAAACCTTCCTACCTTTTTTAATATTTCTATTTACGGCTGAAATCATCGATTTAGTAACCGCTTTATGATCGCTGATTCCCTGTTCTGCGTTAACTGTTTCAAATAGTTCGGGTCTGTTTGTCACCAGAAGGTGTAATGCGTTATCGCCAAGAGTCGGTTCTCTGTTTAACTGCTCAAGGTAGTTTTCATATAAAGCACTTAAAAAAATTTCACTGGATTCTTTGTCCCTGCCCCCCGTTATGAACGTTTGGGTCTCCCAGTCTATATCCGGCAAATTAAAATCTCCACCCAGAACTATAAGATGGTGGGGAAATCTACTCCAAATACTTTCCAAATTTTCCTTCAGGTGCTCTGCCACAACAGCTGCTGAGCCAGGGGACCTATAGAGACATCCAATTACCATGTTTGAGCCTGCTTTAACCGTGACCTTCACCCAAATTATTTCACACTTCGGATCTCCGTCAATTTCCTTCGCTACTATAGCACTTTTTATCGCTATAAACACGCCTCCCCCTTCACTGTCCAGCCTGTCTCTGCGGTATACATTCCAATCTGAGTTTAGAATTTCATTATTGTTTGCATCTGGTTTCAGCCAACTTTCTGTCCCTAGTACTATGTGGGCATTTTGACCGTTTATTAATGAGAGCAGTTCTAGGACCTTTCTATAGACGCTCCTGCAATTTACTATTACCACATTAACATTGTTATTCCCCGTTGCATTTTGCCTACTACTACCTTGCCGCGTCTCAGGAGGCGTCTTGTCGGGCCTAGGGAGGGAATTCTCTAACCTAAAAAACCCACATGTGCACTCCACACGCACTCCGCTACCCTTGTAGCCGCTTCCTGCGTGCAGTGCACGCCTGACCTATTCAGTGGGACCCAACATTTCTCCAGCCGATAGCGGAGGTCGAGAAATCTGCACCCCAGATCTCCGCAGAATCGTCTGCCCTCTGGTTTAAGCCTTCCACTCGGCTCCAAACCAGAGGACCGCTAGCGGTTCTGGGAACGATACTACAAATCGTTAGCTCAGATTACAGGAGCTTGTGTACATATGGACTCTAGGCCAAGTGCTGGTTTGTTTACATAGGGGTACAACCCATCCGGTTTTCCAGAATGCCTATAAGTCCACTACTTACCTATCTTTATATACGATAGACTGACGATAATGGATGCAGAGCCCGCTAAAAGGAGGAAATAATAATTACATTAAAATAACAGAGATAATTTAACGTTATTTATATTTCAATGAATATTCTGCAGAAGTAGTACCAGGAGTGACCCCTTACCTCTACAACAGGTGACACAGCCCTAAACTGTCAGAAAATACTTGCTAATGTTGGCGTTTTATTACAGCTGACGAAGCTGAAAGGGGTTAAAGACGTCGAACAGCGTAAAGATAATTTATAAAAGATATAAGGGCTTGAAGAAAGGATCGCAGATATAGACTAAAGGAAACTGGTACATCGTGTACCTACGGTCTATTTATTTGGGGCGAATATACCCTTTTACTGCTGTGGCAAGAGAGGAGACCTTTTAACAGAACTGGGTCGAAAACGAGTCGCTGAAGTACTAAACTAGCTGCTAAACTGTGGTTGAAAGATGGAAGATCCAATTAATAACCCACCTACGACGAAATCTGGAGATCTGGATGGAGCGGAAGAAAACATTTTAATTAGTAGAAGACGCCACGAGGTTTTCACGTTTTGCTTATGAGCGTTTCTGATGGAGTAAATTTGCGTATTACTATCGAAATGTAACATATATTTTGGAAGGAACGACATTTCGATCGTGCTGGAGACCCCAGGTATTGTTCAAATGCTTGTTTCGAAAAATAATATATTTTCTTGCTCGAAACCGTACAGTTAAAATAGTACATTGTTCGTCAGAGTTCACTCATCCAGTTTACTCTAAATAATCAGGCCTGATGGCACCAATCCTCGCATTATGCCACCTGTTACTGCTAAATTGTACTTCTCAAGTTGCTAATCTGCAGGATTAATAGTTTCTGTACAAATTGTAAATAGCCTTTCGCTCCCTTTATTTTCAACGTGTTTGAGTTCTGGTTTGATTTCTGTTTGTTTGCTTGATCACCATTAAACAGTTTCTTGTTTCTATACTATTAATTGTGACTGCAGTTGCTTTATCAATGGGGCCGCAGATACTACGTCTGACTATGACTTATTTCCTTTCTCTTTCTTTCTTTTTTTTCCGAAGGACTTATTTCCTTTCTTTTGGGGCAACATAGGCACTTCGTTTTCCTTATAAAAAAACTGCGGATTTTGGTTGCGGAAAAATCGTGTTTCAACTACAGATGCACGACTTCTGTAGGTGTCTTTTGGTTGGATAACCACTGACCAGGCTCAACATGCCGATTTGAACACTATTACTGTGAACAGTTACAGTTTGTTCGCAAAACACATCCACCCTCATGAACATCCTGGGGAAATACATTGTTTTTAGAATCTGTATTCTGAGGAGCTGTGAGCAATGTCCTTTTTGCAAAACGAGTTTTTTTTGTTGTAGAATGTTCTGTCTCCGTTCTCTCTTTTCTTCTCCCTTTCTTTCGGGCTTACTTCTCCTTGTTATCCTCCTCTTTCCGTTCGAGATTATTCTTCACTGGTCGTGTGTAAGAGGTGTTCGATGTTTTGATCCTCCGCTACCATGTGTCAACTGAAGACAATTTTGACACAGAGTAGATGTCCGAAATGGGCGTGCCCGCTTGCATGCTTGCGATTTACTTAACCGGATCATTTTACTATATTTGATGATTTAAACAGCAATTTCGTATGTTGTCTTCTCTACTGTTGCTGTCTACCAGTAGGCACTTCTCAATAAACATCTGCATTGGTGAGTGCTCTTGCCCTAAAGATCACTAATTGACAAAGGTATCGTTAATTCTACCACATAACGGACAGACAGCTTCTACCACATGCACAATGGAACAGTAGCATGTAGACTTCACAGCTAATGCAATAAATTAAGCTGTTCAAGAGTGCTTAAATTACGAGGTGTGGATGTTACTTTCACTACCAACAGAAACGCTTACTTATCTGAATATCAAGAAATAGCAGAAGTCACAGAAAACGTCAGGTTTAGTGTCACAAAGCACTGCGCTGTTACCCAGCGCCAATTTCCCGGAACCTGCAGCGAAAGAAGTGCCTACTTTTAGGTGAAGCGTGCTCTTGACCTAGGTTCCCGTACATGTAATCATTTTAATCATTACGGATTCTATGTCGGAAGAGACACACTAACAGTAATGGCAACATTGAACAACTTAACTCACTTACTTATTTTGTCCATTACAAATGTTGAACCTGTGGCAGTGTATGAAATAACAGAGGCTATAATTTAACACTTTTTTCTAATGCTTTTCTTCCATTACTTAGAGTCGAAGCTACTGAGGCTCATCTTCAGGTGGTTCTGTTGTTAAACCAAGTGTATCTAGTTCTATGCTTTCCACGACACTGTGTAATGTGTTGTTTTAAAGTGTTATACTCACAACTTCAACTTCAAGAATTACATCACTTGGCCACGTTGCCCGAGACTAGGTTCATCTGGAATAAAATTGAAAGTGCCTGTAAATACCAAGCCTCCAGTGGTTCGTAAGTTACCCAACTGAAAAAAGTTTTTAAAGCGACTAACAACAAATCATACATATTATAAAAATATGCAGAGTGATTCAGGTGCCCATACCGATGTCGTTTTATGCAACCAGTGATGTTATATCCGACCTTCAAAAACCACGGGCGACATTTTCATTTTTTCTCGCTCGCAACGCGTAAACTATTAGTCCTACAGAAAAAATAATCAGGATCTTTTCGTAGGAATTTTAATGTAGTTGCATTATGTACTGGGATACGTTTTCGCTAGAGACCGTAGTTTTAGAATTATTCAAGAAAAACGTTCGATCAGACGCACTCTCCCTCCCACACTCAGCCCCGACCGGTCAGTATTTCTTGTATGTTGTTCATAGCTCTCCCTCCTATGCCCGTACAAAAATTTGAGACTACACAAACTATTTCCACGGTTCTACCCTTTTTGGTTTTCATTGACTGGTCTTCTTACTCCACCGGATTACTCGAAAATGTACAAATTGTGAAAATGATGCTTGAGTAATTTTTACCGGACAGTTTTGTGAATTTTAACAACATAAGGTAAACAATTGCAGCGTTGTTTTCGTCAAGCCTTCTGACTACCAAACTACTGAGCTTCTAAACGTTAAGACTGCATCGAACTGTCAATGTAATTAGTCTTAGCGTAACGTCATTTTTCTGTCATTACCCTCAAAGGTTAGCTTATGCTGGTGGCATAATAGCTCAGTCAATAGAGACCAAAAAAGATGGAACTTCGAGAATAATAAGTCCGTAATTTTTGTACAGCGGTAGGAGGAAATACCACGAACAACATACTAACAATCCTGACTGGTGAGGTATGAGTGTAGGGGTGGAGGTACATTGCAGGTCACTTTTGTACGTATTTGTTGAAGTGTATGTAGGGGTGGAAATATATTGAAGGTCACTTTTGTAGGTATTTCTTGAATAACTCGAAAACTGTTGTCTCTAGCGAAAACGTATCCCAGTTTAAAATTTAGCTACATTAAATTTCCTACAAAAAGATCCTGTTTATTTTTTCTGTAGGATTAAGAGGTTGCGCGCAGCGATCGAGAGAATATGAAAATCTCGCAGGGTTTTTGGAAGCCAGATATAACATTCGGGGTTGCATAAAATGTCCTCGGTAGGGACAGCTGAATCACCCTGTTCGTAGGTATGTATGTTCCACATCTCCTCCTGAACTACTGAACTACTGGATCTATTTCTACCAGACTTGTTAAACGTATTACTTACTGTCTGGAAAGAAGCGCTGTGGGGATTAGAACCACCTATCTATCAGAAGGGTGGGGGTGGCTGTGAGAAAGATGTGTAGTCAATGACGCCCAAATACCCATGCTTTATTCATCCAGTATTTGAGAATGAGAGCACTGAGTCTCTCGCAGCAAACTTTACACATCACGTCAAACCTTTAAGGAACTTTTTCTCGCTAACACTTCCCCCTCCCCCAAATGATCGAAGGAAATAAGTTTATGGCTTACTACATTTTCGCTGTTCGTGCAGAAAAACTGCCGCATCAGGCATGACGTTTTGATATATTACTTATTTACTACTTACTGTACACCCAATACATTTTGCAGAGAGTATTCACACATACCACTGAAAGTACATGCAAAATTGAGTCATTGTACAGTACTTAGTTCAGGAGATATGACGTCATAACACTGAGGTACCCGAAAAACTTCCACATCATGCAAGACGCTTTAATTAGTTACTTCTTTACTGCTAACTCTATTCCTAACAAATTGCGTAGACAGTATCCACATATATCGTTGAATTTACCAATGTTCGACACACAATTCAGGAGATAAGATTTCATAAATATAGCGCTGCCTGAAAACGATACTTATGGGTGAAATTCGCTAGAGATACAGATGAAATATACTTACAGATATGAGTAAAATTTGTTAAAAATATGTGGCTTATATGTGACATGTGTGTTCATGGATGAAGACGTGAGTACAAAGCTCCTCTTAAATTACTACAGTGGTGTCAACCAAACTTGATGCACATTTGACTTTCTATCTGTAAAGCAGTATTTGGGAGGGGGGTGGATTAAGAGGGATCAACCTGCTATTGGTGTGGGGTTGATACACAGAGAAGGGTAGGTGAGTATGCGATCGAGAGGCAAAGAGGGGAAATGGGGAGATGGATAGAGAGGAGGGGCATGTGGAAATGGACAGAGAGAGGGAGGCGAGGAGATGGAGAGCGATAGAGGCAAGGAGAAGATGTGCACAGAAGAGGAGGAGGCGGACAGAGAGGCTTGGAGAAGATGGGTACTGAGAAAGGGCAAGAGGCGGTGGGCAGATGAGAAAAGCAGATGGAGAGAGAGTCGGAAGGGGGAGGGGTTGCAGGAGGTGGACAGCGGGAGGGAGGAGGAGTATATGGATGAAGAGAGGGCGACTATGAGGTGAGAAGAGACAGGGGAGGTGGAAGTGGACAGAGAAGGGAAGGAAGGGGTGGAGATAAATACGGCCAGAGAGAGAGAGCGATTTGGGGAAGGGGACCAGACAGCGAAGTTATTGCTCCCATCGGATTAAGGAAGGATGGGGAAAGAAGTCGGCCATGCCCTTTCGAAGGCACCATACCTGCATTTACTTGAAGCTATTTAGGGAAATAACGGAAAACCTAAATCAGGATGGTCGGACGCGGGTTTGAAGCAACGTCCTCCCGAATGTGAGCCCAGCGTGCTAACTTCTGCGCCACTTCGCTCGGTCAGAGGGAGCGAATCAAGGAGGACAGAGAGAAGGGGTAAGAAGAGATGGACAGAGAGAGTGGAAAGGAGGAGATGGATTAACTGAAAAAATGGTTCAAATGGCTCTGAGCACAATGCGACTTAACTTCTGAGGTCATCAGTCGCCTAGAACTTAGAACTAATTAAATCTAACTAACCTAAGGACAGCACACACATCCATGCTGATGTGTGATGTCCTTAGGCTAGTTAGGTTTAATTAGTTCTAAGATCTAGGCGACTGATGACCTCAGAAGTTAAGTCCCATAGTGCTCAGAGCCATTTGAACCATTTTTTGCTGACATGCAGTGAACATAGATTCGTGAGGTGGTCTCCATACCTGTACACGTCCATACGCTCGATACAATAATAAACGAGACTCGTCCAACCAGGCAACATATTTGCAGTCATCAACAGTCCAATGTCGGTGTTGATGGGCCTACCGGAGGCGTAAAGCTCTGTGCCGTCCAGTCGTCAAAAGTACACGAGTGGACCTACGGCTCTGGAAGCCTACATCGATGATGTTTCATTGAGTGGTTCGCACGTAGACGTTGATGGCCCACCACTGAAATCTGCAGCGATTTCGGAAGGGCTATCACGTTGAACGATTCTCTTCAGTCGTCGTTGGTCCCGTTCTAGCAGGATCTTCCTCCGGCCCCAGCGATGCCGGAGATTTGATGTTTTGCCGGATTCCTGATATTTACGCTACACTCGTGGAAAGATCGTACGGGAAATTCCCACTTCATCGCTACCTCGTGCGCCAACTATAACACCACGTTCGAACTCACTTAAATCTTGATAACCTGCCATTGTAGTAGCAGTAACGGATCTGACAACAATGCACATGTTGTCTTATATAAGCTTTGCCGGCCGCAGCGCCGTATTCTGCCTGTTTACATATCTCTGTATTTAAGTACATATGCCTATACTAGTTTCTTTGGCGCTTCAGTGTACATAGAAGCGGCAGCTTCACTCGTGCTCGAGGAGGCAACTAAATTCAACACCTCTGCCAAGCCGACACACCAATATCACAGAAGTTGTTCAGGAAGCAGTTACTGCCACTCATTCACAAAGTTAGTAGCCGACCAGCATCAGGGCTAGCACGATATCCGCGTTGCGCTGACTAAGTTGGAATATCGCAGAAACGATTGGCGTGAGTGTGCAGGGATTCCTGGGCGCTCAGAGGCGAGTTCTGGCGAAGCGTGACGGCTGTCGTGGCGGGCGGTCAGTGCGGTGATTCAGAGCGCCGGGCGGCGGCGGCGGCTGCGGCAGCGGCTGGCGCTGACTCAGCCGGGGTCACGGGTCACGGCCGGCCACAGCACTGGGCCACTGGGCCGCCGTCTGGCGGCGGACACCGCGCATGCGCTCGCAGTCTGGTCACCAGCGTCCGACCGCGCTCCGCCTAGAGACCACAGTTATGGCTAAAGCAACCGATTTTCAGTTAGATTTGTTTTTTTCAACATCAGTCTAACCTGGACGTTAAATCCGCTCAAAATAACCGGTTGATGAAATAATCCATTTTCGGTTTTTTATTCCCATTATTTCATGTAATAAACACAGAAATCGAACAAGAGTTGAAAAATTTTGACTTCCTCAATTTAAAGATATATAGAACTATAATATTAAATTAAATAGGAAGATGAAAGACAACAGTCCGTCCACCATACACTGTTTTTCTCTAAGTGCTTGAATACTACCTATTGATTCTAATTTTTTGAAACTCTGCTGAAAAATTATGCTGTAACTGAGGATCATACTTCTGCATGGGCAATGTGAATAGTCAGAAGTGAAGGGTGAAATTACGATACATATCAGTTAGGGCAAGCCTCGCACTTTGTACACAATACCATTCAGTAGGTCACAGCACGTGGTAACAGGTACATTATTAATTTTTTCGTAATGCGGGGCCACAATCATGATGTTGTTGTTGTTGTGGTCTTCAGACCTGAGACTGGTTTGATGCAGCACTCCATGCTACTCTATCCTGTGCAAGCTTCTTCATCTCCCAGTACTTACTGCAACCTACATCCTTCTGAACCTGCTTAGTTTATTCATCTCTTGGTCACCCTCTTCGATTTTTACCCTCCACGCTGCCCTCCAATACTAAATTGGTGATCCATCGATGTCTCAGAACATGTCCTACCAACCGATCCCTTCTTCTAGTCAAGTTGTGTTACAAATTTCTCTTCTCCACAATTCTATTCAATACCTCCTCATTAGTTATGTGATCTACCCATCTAATCTTCAGCATTCTTCTGCAGCACCACATTTCGAAAGCTTCTATTCTCTTCTTCTCTAAACTATTTATCGTCCATGTTTCACTTCCATACATGGCTACACTCCATACAAACACTTTCAGGAACGACTTCCTAACATTTAAATCTATACTCGATGTTAACAAATTTGTCTTCTTCAGAAACACTTTCCTTGCCACTGTCAGTCTACATTTTATATCCTCTCTACTTCGACAATCATGAGTTATTTTGCTCCCCAAATAGCAAAACTCCTTTACTACTTTAAGTGTCTCATTTCCTAATCTAATTCCCTCAGCATCATCCGACTTAATTCGACTACATACCATTGTCCTCGTTTTGCTCTAGTTGATGTTCATCTTATACCCTCCTTTCAAGACACTGTCCATTCTGTTCAACTGCTCTTCCAAGTCCTTTGCTGTCTCTGACAGAATTACATTGTCACCGGCGAACCTCAGCGTTTTTTTTTTTTTCTTCTACGTAGATTTTAATACCTACTCCGTACTTTTCTTTTGTTTCCTTTACTGCTTGCTCAATATACAGATTGAATAACATCGGGGATAGACTTCAACCCTGTCTCACTCCCTTCCCAACCACTGCTTCCCTTTGATACCCCTCGACTCTTATAACTGCCATCTGGTTTCTGTACAAATTGTAAATAGCCTTTCGCTCCCTGCATTTTTCCCCTGCTACCTTCATAATTTGAAAGAGAGTATTCCAATCAACATTGTCAAAAGCTTTCTCTAAGTCTACAAATGCCAGAAACGTAGGTTTGCCTTTCCTTAATCTTTCTTCTAAGGTAAGTCGTAAGGTCAGTATTGCCTCACGTGTTCCAACATTTCTACGGAATCCAAACTGATCTTCCCCGATGTCGGCTTCTATCAGTTTTTACATTCGTTTGTAATGAAATCGCGCTAGTATTTTGCAGCTATGAGTTAGTAAACTGATAGTTCGGTAATTTTCGCATCTGTCAACACCTGCTTTCTTTGGGATTCGACGTATTATATTTTTCTAGAAGTCTGAGGGTATTTCGCCTGTCTCATACATCTTGCTCACCAGATGGTAGAGTTTTGTCAGGACTGGCTCTCCCAAGGCTGTCAGTAGTTCTAATGGAATGTTGTCTACTCCGGGGGCCTTGTTTCGACTCAGGTCTTTCAGTATCATATCTCCCATTTCATCTTCATCTACATCCTCTTCCATTTCCATAACTTTGTCTTCAAGTACATCGCCCTTGTAGAGACCCTCTATGTACTCCTTCCACCTTTCTGCTTTCCCTTCTTTGTTTAGAACTGGGTTTCGATCAAAGCTCTTGATATTCATGCAAGTGGTTCTCCTTTCTCCAAAGGTCTCTTTAATTTTCCTGTAGGCAGTATTTATATTACTCCTAGTGAGATAAGCCTCTACATCCTTACATTTGTCCTCTAGCCACCCCTGCTTAGCCATTTTGCACTTCCTGTCGATCTCATTGTTGAGACGTTTGTATTCCTTTTTGCCTGCTTCATTCGCTGCATTTTTATATTTCCTCCTTTCATCAATTAAATTCAATATTTCTTCTGTTACCCAACGGTTTCTACTAGCCCTCGTCTTTTTACCTATTTGATCCTCTTCTGCCTTCAGTATTTCATCCCACAAAGCCACCCATTCTTCTTCTACTGTATTTCCTTCCCCCATTCCTGTCAATTGGTCCTTATGCTCTCCCTGAAACCCTGTACAACCTGTGGTTCTTTCAGTTTATTCAGGTCCCATCTCCCTAAATTCCCACCTTTTTGCAGTTTCTTCAGTTTTAATCTACTATTCATAACAAATAGATTGTGGTCAGAGTCCACATCTGCCCCTGGAAATGTCTTACAATTTAAAACCTGGTTTCTAAATCTCTGTCTTACCATTATATAATCTATCTGATATCTTCTAGTATCTCCAGGGTTCTTCCATGTATACAACCTTCTTTCATGATTCTTGAACCATGTGTTAGCTATGATTAAGTGATGCTCTGCGCAAAATTCTACCAGGCGGCTTCCTCTTTCATTTCTTAGCCCCAATCCATATTCACCTCCTATGTTTCCTTCCCTCCCTTTTCCTACTCTCGAATTCCAGTCACCCATGACTATTAAATTTTCTTCTCCCTTCACTACCTGAATAATTTCATTTATCTCATCGTACATTTCTTCAATTTCTTCGTTATCTGCAGAGCTAGTTGGCATATAAACTTGTACTACTGTAGTAGGCGTGGGCTTCGTGTCTATCTTGGCCACAATAATGCGTTCACTATGCTGTTTGTAGTAGCTTACCCGTACTCCTATTTTTTTATTCATTATTAAACCTACTCCTGCATTACCCCTATTTGATTTTGTATTTATAACCCTGTATTCATCTGACCAAAAGTCTTGTTCCTCCTGCCACCGAACTTCACTAATTCCCACTATATCTAACTTTAACCTATCCATTTCCCTTTTTTAAATTTTCTAAACTACCTGCCGGATTAAGGGGTCTGACATTCCACGCTCCGATCCGTAGAACGCCAGTTTTCTTTATATTTCTTTAAAGTCAATACCGCCATTGGACTGTTGTTTCATTACAGTGTTACATTTACACTTACACAATCATGATTTCAGCTTCGAAGTGCCATTACCAAGTGTTTTAAGTGTTATAAATTGCCCAAGATGGCATACTGTCGTATTAAAATACACTATTAGACACATTGTCTGAGAGTCGACGTTTCTGGCAGAGCCTACTGCTATGTTTCATTACTGAGTACACAATCTTGTTCCCGGGTTCGATTCCCGGCGGGGTCAGGGATTTTCTCTGCCTCGTGATGGCTGGGTGTTGTGTGCTGTCCTTAGGTTAGTTAGGTTTAAGTAGTTCTAAGTTCTAGGGGACTGATGACCACAGCAGTTGAGTCCCATAGTGCTCAGAGCCATTTTTGAACACAATCTTGAGTCAAAATGGTGTACTCAGTAATGAAACAAAGCAGTGGGCTCTCCCAGAAATATCGACTCTTAGACAATGTTTCTAATAGTGTATTTTAATACGACAGTATGCCATCTTAGGCAATTTATAACACTTAAAACATTTGATAATGGCACTTTGAAGCCGAAATCATGATTGTGTAAGTGTAAATGTAACATTGTAAATGAACAACAATCTAATGGAGGTATTGACTTTAAAGAAGTACATTATTCTCTCAGAAATGCTGTACAAATTCTTATGCCACGGGTTTGTTGCTGTTTCTGTCTACATTATTTTTAAAAGAGCCCATAACTCTTTTCCCATTTTCTACTCGTATAATAAAACATTTCAAAGCAACGGAAATTTTACGAAGAAATATTACTCGTTTTTTTTTTTTTAAAAAATGTTTCCTTAAAAACCAAAAATATTAAAACATTGCTATCGGTAACTGATATTTTGGTTTTGTAGCTGGTTATTAAAAACCCTGTTATAACCGAGACCAAACAAGTATTGAAAAATACCTGTTAATCAGAACTAAAATACAGGCATCTGCTTTAGCCTAACTCCTCAAACGTCGTCGTCTGTCACTGACTGACCTGTTGCAGATCTTGGAAATCGCAAGCAATTCTGGAAATTTCGGGGCACATATAACACAAGATACTATTCATCTACCGGTCACAGTGGATATGCTTGTATCCTTACAAGTAAAGCCTGTTTTACACGAGAGACTTTCTGGTCAAAATCGACTACTCGAGTTGCGTTCGCCTTTCGTGCCTGCGTGTAAAGCAGCAACCTACGGCGTCGCATGTTTGTCTACGACGTCAATCGTTTATAGGTTTTGCCGAGAATGTAGTTCTAAATTTTCAAGTATGTTGCACTCTGCGTACACGCAGAAATTTTGGAGGTTGGCTGCGTCTGCTTTCGTCGGAACGTAACCTATTTTGCTCGAGCTCACTTGAGAGTGTTCGGTCAATACGTGTGCTACTAATAAACTGCACATCTGTCTTAAGGTAATCGTCCAAATCCCGACTAGATGAAATCTTCTTAAATCCTGATTCGGCGAAGGTCTACCAAATCAGTGTTCCGACAACTTGTGACTTACAACAGGACTTCATTACACGTTGACTATACATCTGACAACAGATTAGCATGTGTCTTTCTGTTAGATTCTGTCGAGGAACCTACAATGGAAGAAGTTAAAGCTAGTATCAATACTCTTAAAAACAATAAAGCTCTGTGAGAAGGCGATATTACAGCAGAAATGATAAAATATGGTGGAGAAAAATTAGTAAGGGTTTTGCATGAGATTATGTTGGAAACATGGTGCAAAGAAAATATGCCGGAAGAGTGGAATACAGTTATACTTCAGAAACATGACAAAGCTGACTGTGCAAATTATAGAGGAATTGCACTGCTCTGTATAGTATATAAAGTATTAGGAAAAATCATGGCGGGGCGACTCAGTACGTATGTAGAAGAGTATCTAGGAGACTACCAATGTGGTTTCAGAACTAATAGATCCACTACACATCAGATTTTTACCATCACACAGTTCGTTGAAAACTGTTATGAGTATAACATCGATGTCCACCAACAGTTCATTAATTTCAAACTAAACTAGCTCATGATAGTATCAAAAGAGATCGACTCTGGAAGGCAACGCAAGATGCAGGAGTACCCAAGAAACTAATAATGTCCTTGAGAAGAACAGTATGTAAAGTGAAGGTTGAGGGCACTTTATCAAAGGCAATTGAAGCTAACGAAGGATTGGGAAATGATGACGTGCTCTCCATTATTCTGTTTAATGTCGCTTTGGAAGGGTAATACGAAAGACACAAAGCGGCAACCCTGGGGGAACACTTAAATAGAGTGACGGAGACTCTTGCATATGCAGATGATATTGATTTGCTATCCAGGAGGGAACAGGGCCAGGAAGAAAAGCTTGAAAAATTAGAAAGATATGGAGCGGAGATGGAGCTGACAATTAATCGGTTAAAGACAAAGTATACGTTAACATCTAGGAAAAGGTAATGTGAAGGAGAGAGAAGCTTGACTCTGAACGGGAAAGAATTTGGCGCTCTGAGAGCTTTAAATATCTTGGATCACTGGTAATTAGAGAATAGTGATATGAGAGAAGAAATACGTGCAAAGATTACAGCTGGTAACAGGAGCTACTTCGCACCGATTAAAGTATTTAAAGTAAGAAGCCTTAGTAGGAATCTGAAGTTGACAGTGTATTGTAGAGTAGTGAGACCTGTGGTGATGTATGGTTCGGAGACTTTGACATCAACGTAAAATGATGTGGAGTTGTTGCAGAGATGGGAAAAGAAGATACTTAGGAAAGTTATGGGGCCTGTAAACTATAGGGGTTTTTGGCGAATCAGAAATAATAAGGGGATCAGAGAGTTGTACAACAAACCAGATATCGTAACAGAAATAAAGAGTAATAGACTACGTTGTTTGGAACGTGTAGAAAGAATGGTGGAGAGCACCACAGTCAAGAAAGTTTTCAAAGGGAAGCCAGGAGGACGACGTATAAGGGGCAGACCAAGGACCAGATGGCTAGACTACGTGGAGGAGGACTCGAGAAGAATGGGAGTTGGAAGATGGAGAGCCGAAGCAGCCAGCAGAGAAGAGTGGGCGAAGATAGTCCAGGAGGCCATGGCCCTACACGGGCTGCAGCGCTAAGGAGTAAGTAAGTGAGTACGTTTATGTTAGACTGACATCCATTTCAGACAGTGACATTCTTCCAATTAAACAAAATGCTTTTGCAAAAATATTAAATATATACACTGAGATTACTGCCATTGACATTCCCTGGAACTGGGTACGGCACAGCAGCCTCCTACAGTTCTCGTCACCGCACGAAGCCCACAAGAAGTACCTCCGGCATATAAACGTAACAACACAACAGAACGTGCTGCGTAATAAACGTTCATACATAGTAAAAATAGCTCTAATCCTCGAACTGACCTTTCTATTAGTCGACCACAATATTATTGCACCTAGGAGTGAGCGCGCTTCCGTCGGCTTATCCTGAGTTCTTATCGCAACATTTAACGAGAACGCGCTGAACCACTTAACAGTAAATGTACAACTGTCTTGAAATCATTCAAAATCTGATGCATGTTCCTTAGTCACCATTGTACTTGTTTAGTGCAACGTTACGACGTGTTTCCGATAATGACCATAGTGGGCCAAGTGCAGTAATATCGTGATGAGGTAGTACTCACCTTTACCAAAACGCACAACTAGGTAAGCTTGTTCATTTATATATAATCCTTTAAGTAAGACTGTGGTCCGGTTACCAGTAGAAAAGTCTAGTTGACAACAAACTAAAACATATACTTAGGTCACATATGAGCAAAAAAATTTCAATTATTGTTAATAATATGTCCAGTTCCTTGCAGCGTCGATAATTACTTGACATCTCTAAGGAATGTTTGAAACCAAGTTTTCCACGTATTCACTTGGAAGAGACCTCCAAATGCGTTGAATTTTCGTTTACAGTTGTTTCAGAGGTTAGAAATAATTTTTCCCACTTTTAGAATCATTTTACCAATTGAGCCACGTTCTTCAAAGTCATCGAAGTGTTTCACCAATTTATGGCGTGTTATCCGCTTTTGTACAGTTGGCTTTGATTTCTCCATATATTTAGACGCCATGGCATGACCCATTTTCGGACCTTTAATGTGGCTACAGAACAACACAGCCTTAAACAGCGACGCGTAAGTTGCTTTCATGTCTCTTCTTATATGCGTCACTCAAGAGTCCAAAGTAATGCTTGATGAACATTGCATGAAGGACAAAGGTTTCCTCTATTGGGCTGTATAAAGACTGAGACGATATATTTTCCCATCTGTGTGTAGTGCCGACCACGCTCTTATTTAACAGAATGTATCAAGTAGTACGAGATTCTCCTATTAATGAGGTTGTTTCCCTTTTTTGAACTTCTTGATACTGAAATAGAGGAAAATGTCGTACCATGTCGCACTCCTATAATATAAGTGGATTTTGTGTTTAAGTATCTTCTTAATTTTTATTGTATTGTTTACATAGTTCTCGTTACACATTGAAAAAATTGCACGATCTCCTAGTATTTTTCCTAATTGTATTGTATTGTATGTTAACCGGGGACCTGGAAACGACGGAGAGGCTCCGTCCCCGCCGCAGCCGCAGTGGTCCACAACCCCACGACAACTACCGCAGTCCACTTCACCCCTTCGCCACCCTACATCGAACCCAGGATTAGTGTGCGGTTCGGCCCCCGGTGGACCGCCCAGGGAACGTCTCACACCAGACGAGTGTAACCCCTATGTTTGCGTGGTAGAGTAATGGTGGTTAGGCGTACGTGGAGAACTTGTTTGCGCAGCAATCGCCGACACAGTGTAGCTGAGGCAGAATAAGGCGAACCAGCTCGTATTCGCCGAGGCAGATGGAAAACCGCCTAAAAACCATCCACAGACTGGCTGGTTCACCGGACCTCGACACAAATCCGCCGGGCGGATTCGTGCCTTGGACCAGGCGCTCCTTCCCGCCCGGAAAGCCGTGCGCGGCCAACCGGGCAGGCATTTTTCCTAATAGTGTTTTCTACAAGAGAGACGAACTATCCGAAAGGAAAAGGTATTGACATTTTACACAGAAAATGGGTACACTACACGAAATAAGAGCTTACATAGGGAAATGTTTTTGGTGAAACTTATTTCAACAGTGGAAAAGTCGGAATTATTGAAGAGAAAAATAATTTCGGTCTTATTTGGCACTTAGCAAGAAAACAACACTCGAAGCTTAAAGTGAAAAACGCGCTGTTTAGTGCGTTCTAGATATTGTTCGATGTGTTTGCAAGTACGTATTTTCTCGAACAAATAAATGTATGTGTTCTGAAATGGTTGGATGACACTTTTCCAATTCTTTCAGTTCACACGAGGTAAAGAATGTACCACACGACCTTTCACAATAATTTCCACTATGAATTCTACTTTGGTCCTCCACTATTCGTTACTATGTTTCGAACTTTAAAGAGGACAGTCCCTCATAACCTAGCTTGCACCGTTCAGGTGCCAAACTGCACACAGCTCTCACAATAGACACAATCTTAGCGCTGACGCGTAAATGATAACGAACACTCGAAACAGTCGAGGATCAGTACAATAATGCAGCAGTCTTACTTTTCTCGAGTAGTCAGCTGAGACAAGGAAGACGATCTTGTAAATGTGCCACTGCAACCAGGTTCATGAAAGTAACTGATCGGATGGCATTTTTAGCTGGGCGAACACGACTATCACCTGCTGCAAATCTTTCTGTTTGAGGGAACTTCGCCAAGCTACGCGTCTAGCTGGTGACCGTGAAATGTTTAAAGCATCACAAACGCCCAGTACCTAAGCGAAAAAATCTCCGACCCGGCAGGGAATCGAAAACGGGATGTCGTGATCTTGAGGCTATGAAGCACTAGACCAATTCAGCCACAGCCACAGCCACGTAAAGGGGCCCATTCACACATTGACCGTACCTGTTGGCAACAACCGTATCCGACACGATCGCTAGACGACAAGAGTAGATCCGGCAAACCACAGAAAGTTAAGCAAGGGAAGTGAGGAATGAAAAATTCTCAAAAAATAATAAAAACATAGACTTCTCAAACGTAGGAGAGGAAGACATAATGTGACAGCATAGCCCTCATTTGGACCCTCGCCTAGGCATAGTCTGCAGACCGTCATTCATATCTATAGCGCTTGTATAATATTGATAACGTTCCATTTTAAACTGAGTAAATTATGACGTAGTCAAGGTCATGAAACGTTGTTGCCATTATACAACCTGTTTCACAAATCGAATTGCAGTTTGTGCGGGTTCTAGAGGGGACTTAGCAGATGAAGTTTAGTTAAGGAACCCATGCTTGGAAATGTACCGTTTGGATGTAATGTAGGTTCGAAATCTCTCGTTTAACGATACGCAAACAAAGTGAGAAGAGAGTGCCGTCATCAGTCTCTGTTGTAATGACATAATATACCATTTTCGTTAGATTACAACATCGGATGCGAGAAACTGATATATTCGCAACTACACTGAAGCACAAAAGAAAGTGGAACAGGCATTCTTATTCAAATACAGTGATATGTTAACAGGCAGAAGACGGCACTGCGTTCGGCAACTCCTATATAAGACAACAAGTGTCTGGAGCAGTTGTTAGATCGGTTACTGCTGCTACATTGGCAGCTTATCAACATTTAAGTAAGTTTGAACATGATGTTATCGTCGCGCACGAGCAATGGGACATAGCATCTCCGAGACAGTGATGAAGTGGGAATTTTCCCGCACGATCATTTCAGAAGAAGAATATCAAGAATTCAATAAAATATCAAATCTTCGACATCGCCGTGGCCGGAAAAAGATCCTGCAAGAACGGGACCAACATCGACTGAAAAGAATCGTTCAGCGTGACAGAAGTGAAATCCTTCCGTAAATTGCTACAGATTTCAATGCTGGGCCATCAGCAAGTGACAGCGTGCGAACCATTCAACGAAACATCATAGATATGGGTTTTCGGAGCCGAAGGCCCACTCGTATACTCTTGATGACTGCACGACACAAAGTTTTGCGCCTCGCCTGGGTCCGTCAACACCGACATCGCACTGTTGATGATTGGAAACATGTTGCCTGATCGGGTGAGTATCGTTTCAAATTGTATCGAGTGGATGGACGAGTACGGGTATGGAGACAACCTCATGATTCCTTGCAACCTGCATGTCAGCGAGGCACTGTTAAAGCTGGTGGAGGCTTTGTAATGGTGTAGGGCGTGTGCAATTGGAGCAATTTGGGACCCCTGATACGTGTAGGTACGACTCTGACAGGTGACAAGTACATAAGCATCCTGTCTGATCACCTGTATCCATTCATGTCCGTTGTGCATTGCGACTGACTTGTGCAACTCCAGCAAGACAATGTGACACCCCCCAATTGCTACAGAGTGGCTCCAGGAAAACTCTTCTGAGTTTAAACACTTCCACTGGCCACCAAACTCCCCAGATATTACCATTATTTAGCATATCTGGGATGACTTGCTACGTGCTGTTCGTACTCTTACGGATTGCTGGGCAGCTCTGCAGGATTCATGGTGTCAGTTCCAACCAGCATTACTTCAGACATTAGTCGAGTCCATGCCACGTTGTGTTGTGGCACTACTGCGTGATCGCGGGGTCCCTACACGATATTAGGTACGTATACCAGTTCCTTTGGCTCTTCAGTGTAGGAGGGTTGACTGTATTGTTCCACGGACTCTCTCGACTTTTATGAGGATGTCCTCCATCACGTCGAATAACCCTGCCCGTGACATGGGCTTCTGTACAGCATACAGGACAGAACTTACTGTCTTTTCTGTTTTCTATGTACGTTCCGTAAAGCGAGAGATTTCTAAAATCGTAGCCAACAGTGGCACGTTGAAGGCACGAGCAACAGCGAGTGAAATTGGGAAGGAGTAGGAGGGGAAGGACAGTAACTCCGCTTCTCACTTTTCAACCTCCAAAGTTTGCCCTCTTCGATATTCCTGAAGTCTATAGCTTCAACATCTGCGTGGGTTAGGCAAAAATACAGAAACACCACAATCACAACACATAATCATGGTGTAGAAAAACCGTCGACTTTCAAAATAGCTTCCATACGTCTTGAAATGGGTAAATATAGGTCCTTGATGATCTTCAAGTGTTTCTTAGAGCGTTATTCCTGTAAAATAGTAACAAGTTCAGGTAACGATGATGGAGGTGGGTAGTGATCACACACTGTGCACACTAAAGTAAGACCTCAAAGGCGCAATAAGATTGAGATCTGGTGGCCAGGGGTTGGGAGGCATGTGACAGTGCACGTTTGTACTCACAAAACCAGTAGTGGATGATGCAAGTTGTATGAACAGGGGCCCTGTTTTTTAAAGAAATGGTTCAAATGGCTCTGAGCACTGTGGGACCTAACATCTGAGCTCATCAGTCCCGTAGACCTAGAACTATTTAAACCTAACTAACCTAAGGACATCACACACATCCATGCTCGAGGCAGGATTCGAATCTGCTACCGTAGCAGCAGCGCGCTCCGGACTGAAGGGCCTAGAACCGCTCGGCCACAGCTGCCGGCTAGGGCCCTGTCTTTGTGGAACGCGTCATCACCATTGGGGAACAAGCATTATTCCATGGGATGGACCTGATCAGCCAAAATGATCAAATAATCTTTGTCAGTAATGCGAATTGCTGAGTAAGCATGTTGCCCATGGGATACTACGATATGACTGGACAAATGATCACCAAACTCCCAACATGTTTCACTCTTAGGACGTCAACTCTGGCAGAAGCCGGAAACTGTGTGGAAGAAGACTGATCCGACCAAATTTCTTTCTTCCATTGCTCCACAGTCCAGGTTTTATGGCTTCGGCAGTATGTTTTCCTGTTCCGGCCATTTGCATCACTCATGGGTGGTTTTGGAATTCCAGCTCGCACTGCCAATCCTTGGTTATGGTGGAGCTCCCTTCGTCGCGCTGACAGGGTTCAAGAGTGTGACATTTAGTTCTGCTGTGACTTTTGCAGCTGTCATCCTCTTATTTTACGTATCAATTCTTTTCACTGAACGTCTGTCACGATCATGCAATATACACTTTCGTTCGCGTTGTGACTTAGCGAATGACGTTTTCCTGCGGTATAAATCACTCATACGGTGCCTCTTGAAAAACCAAAACTTCGGCATCTCGGAAAACGCCAAGAAATTTTAGAAATTACAAATTACGTTTAACAAAGGATATTTTTCAATTGCGAGTGTGAGGGAATCGTCGCAGGGGTGGTCTTGCGCTGAGACTGCCCGCAGAGTGCATACTAGCCGCTAAACGCGCATGTTCACAGACTGGCTGCACTTGTTGGCATCAACGAATCGATCTACGGCTACATCTATACTCCGCAATCCATTTTATAGTGTGTGGCTGTGCATACTTCTGGCACCACTTATCGTTTCCCCCTTCCCTGTTCCACCTGCGAATGGTACATGAGAAGAGTGAATCTCGTTAAGTCTCAGTATTAGCTCAAATTTCTCGAATTTTCTTGTGGTCATTTCGTGAGATGTACGTGGGAGGCAGGCATACATTGTCCGACTCTTCTAGAAGAGTGCTCACTCGAAATTTGAATAATAAACCTCTTCGTGATGCAAAAAGCCTCTCTTGTAGCATCTCCCACTGGAGTTTGTTGAGCATCTCTGTAACGCTCTCACGTCGACTAAACGAACCCGTGACGAAATGCGCCGTTCTTCGTTGATCTTTCTCTGTCTTTAAATCTGAGCTGCCCGGTTATGGACCCAAACTGATACTCAATAACCAGTCGAACAACCGCCTTATAACCCACTTCTTTCGTGGATGAGCTAAATTTCCTAAAGAATCTTCCTATGAATCTCAGTTTCGCATCAGCTTTTCTTACCATTCGTTTCATGTGATCACTCCACTTAAGATCGCTCTGGATGGTTACTACTAGACATTTTACGGCAGATACTATATCCAGCAACTTGCCATCAATACGTAGTTGTACAACAGTGGATTTCTTTTCGTATATATGCGCAATATGTTACATTTATTTACGTTCATGGTCAACCGCCAGAAGCTACACCATCCAGTAATCCTTTGCAAGCCGTTCTGCAATTCAACACTGTTTTTGGCGTTGCTGCTATGTTATAGACAACCGCATCATCTGCGAAGCCTTAATGAGCTTCCGACGCTTTCCACTAGAACATTTACGTACACTGTAATGTGACTTAAGGAGTACTGCGCTCTCATTTGAATAGTGCTCTCATTTTAATATATGGCCGAAAGAGTCAGCCTACAGGAATTGTGAAACGAACCATGTCGTCCAGGACCGTGTGACACAATGTGCGCAGATTCACCCCGAGATGGGGAAACTCACAGGCATCTATTGTCTATTGAGGCCTAAGCGCTGTAGCGTGCTACTGAGACAGACGAGAACCTATGTCATAGGGAAACACAGTGGAAGGCTTTTGTGGCCAAGGAGACGTAGCAGTGTTAAATATGGCGGGCCTAAGATCGGCCATAAAGGGAAACAATTATGGAAACAGTTTAATTCTATAGTAATTCAGGGAATGAAGCCATAGTAATTTTAATCTGCAATCCTCCATAAATTTTCATTGCGATCTCAATAAAACTCGAATATTGATCATATCTACAATATTGTGGGATTTATTGTTAAAGTGAAATTAACAAGTTTTGTAACAAAGACCTGAATGCTAAAATCTGAACGCTTTGCTCGATCTTAACGATCGACATTTCATATAGAAGCGCATCATTAAAATGACAAATGTTGTAAATATCAACTCTGTAGCTTTATTTGTTTAAAAATTAGTAAATTTAAATTATCAGTATTTTCAGTTATGCATCAGATCATAATTTCCTCCACACAAAACACATTGAACGATGACAGCATGGCAACGTATTGTATCATTAGTTAATAGAATATTTGTTGTAAAGTTTAGTGCATAGTAGTTACTTTTGTTCCTTATTTATTTATCGGAAAGCACATTGGTGCAAGGCTACTGGCCGTGACATTCAAAATTAAGAAATAAATTCTATTGTTTTTATGTAAAAGAAATTTACAATGGATATTATTGTTACTTTATTTAGAACGTGAAAGTGCTCAAGCTTTGATTATTTAAATATGTTAAACTAATGTAGAATAAGCTGTCACCAGTCAGATGGACGGCTTCAGGAAAGGGAACTGCACTCGTCAGTTGAGCGAGTATGTTGGGCGCGCGAGAAGCGTGGCCGGGGACGGGCAGAGGGACAGTTGGGCTGGAGACATCAAAGCGGACAGTTCGGACTGAGACGCGAAAGCGGACAGTCGGTCTTTAGGCAGCTAGGAAGTGAAACGACTTAGAAAATTTCGAATTGTGTGGTATAGCGGGACTCAGTCTCTGAGCGGTGAGCAGCCGCCAGCCTGGTGTGAACTCTAACTTTTCTTGTAAATGACGAGGTGGAGTATCGGACTTGTGTTTCGTGATGAGATTGTGAATGATCGAACCGTGTCAAATGGATATACGCTCGAGTGTAACAGCAACTCTAAATACGACCATTTGCGATATTAATCTGCTTTCTGAATAAACATTGTTCTAACCAAATCGTAACTGCGTTGCCTACATCATTTATGGGTCGTTAATTTAGTTTCCGATATTATTATTACTGTTATTATATGTTATATTAACTTCGTATTTCGCAAACTTGCCATCAGCCAGGCAATTTAACCAAAGGGTCACAAGTGTCTAATTTAGGGCGTGTAATGTGACACTTGCGGTTCAACCCCTAGACGAGTTTGAGCCAGGACATTTCGATGAAGGGGAACCGCATGTGAGCCCGAACATCTTTGGGATGTTAGCTCGCAGTAAACAGTATTGGTCCTGTCACACATTCTCGGGGTTCGGAAACTGCCTTCAGAACTGTCGATTTTGTTCCGTTAAGAGCAAAGTGTTGAGCTCTACCTGCAAGGGAGTATTGAATCCTAGGATAAATCTGCTCCGATGACTCGGTAACCTCGTATTTTTTTCACTAATTGTCGTGTGATTGGCTTCCTGAAGTCAAGATACATATCATCAACCTGAGTGGCGTCGTCTACAACGCTATGGACACTGTAGAGCACCAGAGCTAGCTGAGTTTTACAAGATCTTTGTTTGCGCACTCCATGTTGATTTTTTCAGAGGATATTTTCGTTCTCCAAAAACTTCATAATTTTTAATTTTTTTTTTTTTTTTTTTTTTTTTTTTTTTTTTTTTTTTTTTTTTGCTCTGAGCACTATGGGACTTAACATCTATGGTCATCACGTCAGTCTCCTGGAACTTAGAACTACCTAAACCTAACTAACCTAGGGACATCACACAACACCCAGTCATCACGAGGCAGAGAAAATCCCTGACCCTACTATAACAAATTGACAGCAACACTTGAAGTCCGTAACTATTAACAACTGTCCTACATCTTGAAAACGAGAATTATTTGAGAATGTTTTCCAGTCGCTAGGTACTCTTAGTGGCTCCGGCGAGCTACCATAAACTGCTGCTATAAGGGGAGCAAGTTCTTTCGCATAATCTTGTAGGTATCTCATCTACTTCTGATGTCTTCTTTGTTTAGTTGCTTTTCTATTCAGAGATAGGTTATCTCAATATCAATCTCAATATCTGACGTTGGTACGGTAACTGAAAGGAGAGGCCGGACAACGATCTTCCACGGTGAAAGAATTTTCTGAGAGCAAACTCAGTATTTCGACATTCTCTCTCTTATCTTTCATTTCGGTGCTAGTATGGTCACTGTGTGAATGAACAGAGCATATCTACATGCTCCTGGCCACAAGACAAAAAACTCTTAGGATTTTGACTCAGATCGCTTGACAAAATTTTGCTTTCAAAGTCACTGAACGTTTCTCTCATTGCTCTCCTGACACTCATTTTTGCTTCGTTTAGCTTTTGTTTGTCAGCTATGTTTTGACTCCTCTTCAGTCTGTGATAAAGCTCTCTTCGTTTAGGTATCAGTTTTTTATCACGGCTATCAAATCGCGGTGGGTCTTTCCCATATTTTTAAGAACTTGCTAGAGAATACATATGAACAGTACGTAGCTAAAATGCGGCCTGTCATACACTGGTTGCAGGATATTAAGGGCAGACCGATGTCTTTCTGACCCTGCTACCTGTGTGGTCTAGTGCATCTAACTGTCAGTGTTCCATATCAAAATATTTTAACTTTCTGTATGCTGAACAGTCTATGGCATTATCATGACTGCATTCGAGGTGTAAGAAGGTGCCTACAGTTTTGCATTGCACTTTCTACCAAACTTTGCTTTTTATACAGAAAAATTATTTACCAATATCCCTAAAGCGTATTCTAGTTTTGCACCGTTAATTTCTGATCGTAATAAGGCCGTAGGCTGCTATTGGCACCAAAAATTGTACTAATTTGAAAAGATACAAGTGCCACTATAGTACACTAAAGCAAACATTACTTTTTTATATTGGTCTCTATTCCAGGAGACAATCTTTCAAGAATACCTATTTTAATTTCCCTTGTTAATAACTGTTACGAAAGATCAAACACAGTTCCTGAGAAATTTAGTATGTGTTGTAGATATAAGCACTTGAAGCAAGTTCAATCATGTGTGTAGTATTTGTCGGACAACTAATGACCACTATAAAAGAATGGAGGTGGCATGGTGAAAATGCCCGTCTCAGGCATGCAGCCCCATTTGCGGGGGTGGGCCATCCACGTTTTGGTATTACATCACGTGCGACTGTCAGACCGAACTGCTAACGAGAGTAATTTGAGGACTGAATAATATCGGGACGGGGCGCCCCAGTCTATTGACCAGCACCATAGCAAAACTCTGGAGATGGACTGAACAAGATTATGCATAAGCACAGCGTGCCTACATTATGAACGCTTTCTCCCAGCAGGCGGGAATCAGTTAAATGGAATTCTTTGCAGTAGCTTTTTTCATTAACCCGAGTCTCCATGTTTGAGGCCAGTTGGAGCTTCCATCGTGTCATCCGAGGAACCCTTTTCACACACTGGATGAGCTCAAAAGGAGCTCAAAAGGACTGCTGTCGAAGAGAAGGACACTATCGAGCACCATGCCAAGGAGGATTCAAACATGTTACAATTCATGGAATGGAGCAATACCAAGCAGCAGTGTTTGACTGCAGTGTTGTACAAAGATGTGCAGTTTTGAACACACTGTCATTGGTTATGCTATTGTTTTATTTTTGTTTCGCAGGCGCATTCTTTCATTTACTGTCCTTGAACGTAAGCACACACACGTTCACATATATTTAAGCGCTGTGAAACTAGTTTGGAGCATGGTTAGTACGAGGGTTTGAACTTTAATAGTGGTAACTATTTATTTACAGCTCGTACAAAATAGATACGTGTTTCAAAGTTTTATTTACCTTCAATGTAGTCACCAGTATTGTTTATAGCCCGTTGCCAGCGACGTGAAAGTCGTAGAATACTCTTCACAGTGCCAGTTGTGTTGAAAGTTCGAGCGGCGCGGTCTATTGCCCGACGAATTTGTAGCAGTTCTGAAGCGAATGCCGTGAAGTGTTTCCTTCATTTTAGAAATCTAGTTGAACTTAGGGTGGCTTAAGTCACTTCTGTCTCTAAGCTGGTCTTAGGTTATGTTACAAAAACCAACAGCATAGAGACAGAAGACACTTTCTGTAGGACCTGGCCATCATATTGCAGGACAATACTCAAGCACGTACAGTACAAGTTGTTACTGATTTGTTTGACTGATGGGGCTGCCAAGTGCTATACCACCTACTGCACTCCCCTGACTTAAGCCCTCGTGAGTTCAACTCGATTTCTAGACTGAAGGAAACACTTCACGGCATTCACTTCAGAGCTGCTACAAGTTCGTCGGGCAATAGATCGCGCCGCTCGAACTGTCAACACAACTGGCACTGTTAAGAGTATTCTATGAGTTCCACATCGCTGGCAACGGGTCATACACAATGCTGGTGACTACTTTGAAGATCAGTAAAACTTCGAAACACGTATCTATTTTGAACAAGCTGTAAATAAATAGTTTCCACTATTAAAGTTCCAACCCTCGTAAATGCATGTACTTGATCGTGAGTAACGTCAGCAAACAACACGATATTTATGATAACAGACACTAGTTTTATTTAGGAATCCTAGAATAATCAATATTTACATATAACATATTGTTTCAAACTGCGGGAATTAATTTTGAATTTTCTAATTCTTCATATAAGTGAAATGAAAAATACATGCTATTCAACAGATCAAGAAATATAAATTTAATTTATTGGACATGAATATAATCATTAAATTCAGCAGTCCACCTACGTGTATACGAAACGAACCAAAAAGTGGAAACTGCACAATCGTTTGTAAAAAGCCACTTTTCAATAAAAGCTCTCATGTATGTGTTTTCACAGATGCTATGGTGAAATATCAAGACCCGCACGCCACCCACTACAGGATCTCGCAAACATTGCAACTACCAGAGAAAGAACGGAAAATATGAACCGCCTGCTGATTATGAGCCATTATCGTTCAAACCTTTAAAGGGTGTGAAAAAAGGGAAGAAAGCTTTGTTTTTTGTAAAGCTAGACTTACATTGTTACGTTACTAAAACAACTGCAAAGTCAGGGTTGACTATTAAGAGCTGATGTTCCCTTTTATGCGGAGATGAATAGGGATCACATTTATATGTATCAGTCGTCAGAATTTATTAACATTGGATGTTAACTGCATGGCTGCGTTTGAATGATACAGGCATGCGATCGTCCTTCGTCCTTCATATTCCAGGAAGACGCCTGATAAACGCAACTGCTCAGGTTTCAGTGTTGATTCATCAACATTACTACGCTTTTCTCGAGGGAAACGCTTCTGCGGCGTGTTTTAATCAGCATCACGAGAACGTCTGGGGAGCAATAAGGAAAGGCATGCAAGTGGGCGTAGTGGCGTCATATCGAAAGACTACTACCAGGCTACCATCTCAAAGAGCTTTTTGCAAGGACGTGACCAATTCCCATACTCCCAGTGGACTGGATCCCTTCTGGACGGCAGTCATTCTGTGCTGCTCTCTTTCAACTAACAAGTGATACAATGTAACGCCTTCTGTTGGATTTTTACGAGTCTGTTCAATCAACTTTACGCAACTCCAACAACATGATAATGCTGGATGTAAGACAAACGTTTTCATACAACTCTGTTACAGGTCTTAACAATAGTGATCTGTCATCAGAATAGTTCCACACAACTTCTTCTTTCATGACTAAAAGTCGACCTCGACTGCACAGTATACATTTTTAAAAATTTATCATGCTATAACTGTTGTTGTTTTGGTCTTCAGTCAGAAGACTGGTTTGAAGCAGGTCTCCAGTGTATTCTATCTTGTGCAAGCCTCTTCATCTCCGAATAACTACTGCAACTTACGTCCTTTTGATCCTACTCATTAAAATCTGTCAAAAATTACTGTAACTAGGTCAGGTATAATAAAATTTCGAAAATAAATCCTATATGGCCGAGGTGCACTTTTATTCATAAAAAATAAAATTCCTGAGAATCATATGACCTGCATAGCACATTACGTATAAAACAGAAAGTTGTAGTTCATAACTTTGCTTTTGTTCCCAACTTCCTTAAGAGGCTAAGTCGCACGTTCTAGGACTAAACAGGGTGAATACGCCCGCAGTTCATTTATCACCACATACAGGCACAATCGACACGACTAATGCGTAGCATTTTTTGTTCCATTACTTGGAATCCACACGTACAACTACACGTCCCTAGGAACTCTACATGTCACTTTCAAGTGGGTGGAAGAAGGCTTTAGTATTGCACGAGGACGCGCTGAAAAGTAATGCCTCCGAATTTTTTATGTGAAAACTCTTAAAGCTTTTTAAATAAAACAAACTTTATTAACATTTTATATCTTTATTCTTCATGTCTTCATATAGTCACACTGGTGACGAACACATTTCTCCCAATGGGAGAATAGTTTGTCGATATCGTCATTGCACCACTTGCACAGCTTCGCCACTATCAAAGTGAAGTCCTCGAAGGTATTCTTTAAGTTTTGGGAACAGGTGAAAATAGAAAGGGACCAAATCGGAGGATGACTAATGACAGCGAACCGTAGGCATTGGATTGTTGCAGTGTTGCGGCGCTCGTGTGTGGTATGGCATTCCCTTAGTGAAGCAGAGGGTGTTCAGTGCGTGGGCGAACTCTTCGAATTCGAAACTCAATTACAACAAGCTGTTTCTCACGGACCGACACAAATACGGCACACACCACCATGTTATACAATACAGCTCGGAGTCTAGCAGCTCAGGGCTGCAGATATCTAGACATGAAGAATATAGATGTAGCATGTTACAACGTTTGTTTCTTTTTTTTTTTTAAAAAAAAAAGAAGCTTCAAACATCTTCACATAAATTCGGAGGAACTGCTTTTTAGAAGGCCCTCGTACATTGTTATCAGAGCCGGTTCGAGACCATTTTTTCCACAAGAGTGACGTAACATTTGAAGCCCTCCCCCCTCCTACACCACCTCCTCCCTCACCCCGTCCTCCTTTTCCACCGTACACTTTTTACTGTGTCAGTTTTCGCTGCTAATTGTGACACCAACTGTATACAAATCTCGTACTTGGACATCCCTGGCGCCCCCTCAGCTTTGAGCCCCAAGCGCCCGCTACCAATTGTGATACGTCCTGTGTAGAAACCTTGCAGTTGCGACGCCTCTGGCTCCCATCTCAGCTCGGCGCTATCTCAGCTCGGTTTATGTCATTTGGGCCTTAAACCAGCCCTCGTTGAATTATATGTTTCGATTTCTCTCCCATCCAACAGCGTATGAAACGGGGGAAGGATGGCACCTTAAACATATCTGGTCTTATCTATGTGGCCCTTGCGAGAACGATACGTGGAAGGTTGAAAAAATGGTTCAAATGGCTCTGAGCACTATGGGACTTAACTTCTGAGGTCATCACTCTCCAAGAACTTAGAACTACTTAAACCTAACTAACCTAAGGACATCACACACATCCATGCCCGAGGCAGGATTCGAACCTGCGACCGTAGCGGTCGCGCGGTTCCAGACTGTAGCACCTATAACCGCTCGGCCACTTCGGTCGGCTAGAAGGCTGAAATGTACAGTTTTTCTAAATTCTACTGTTGATACTACATCTACATCTACATCTATTGGATATTCTGCAAATCACATTTAAGTGAGTGGCAGAGGGTTCATGGAACCACCTTCACAATTCTCTATTATTCCAATCTCGTATAGCGCGCGGAAAGAATGAACACCTATATCTTTCCGTACAAGCTCTGATTTCCCTTATTTTACCTTTATGATCGTTCCTCCCTATGTAAGTCGGTGTCAACAAAATATTTTCGCATTCGGAGGAGAAAGTTGGTGATTGGAATTTCATGAGAAGATTCCGTCGCAACGAAAAACGCCTTTCTTTTAATGACGTCCATCCCAAATACTGTATCATTTCTGTGACACTCTCTCCCATATTTCGCGATAATACAAAACGTGTTGCCTTTGTTTGAACTTTTTCGATTTACTCAGTCAGTCCTATCTGGTAAGGATCCCACAATGCGCAACAGTATTCTAAAAAGGGCGGACAAGTGTAGTGTAGGCAGTCTCCTTAGTAGGTCTGTTACACTTTCTAAGTGCCCTGCCAATGAAACGCAGTCTTTGGTTAGCCTTCCCCACAACATTTTCTATGAGTTCCTTCCAATTTAAATTGTTCGTAATTGTAATAATTTAGTAATTGTAATAATTGTAATAATTTAGTTGAATTTACGGCTTTTAGATTAGACTGATTTATCGTGTAACCGAATTTTGACGCGTTCCTTTTAGCACTCATGTTGATGACCTCTCACTTTTCGTTATGTAAGGTCAACTGCCACTTTTCGCACCATTCCGATAATTCTTCAAAATCGTTTTGCAGTTTGTTTTGATCTTTCATGAAACCTTGCAAGCAGGTTTCAGCGGTATATCTGGCGCCTGTCTTCAACCATCTGGCACTTCAGGTTTTCAGGAATTCCGCCATGCTCTTCCGTGAGTCAAGCAGACCTGTGACCGTCCGTACTGCACTTTTCTTGTATTTTTCTAATACCCACCGTTACTCCGACTTGATTAGGTTCTCACATGCTGCACCAGTATTCTAAGATACGAAGTACAAGTGTTTTATAAGCAGTCATATTTGTAGACTATATTATTTCAGTATGTTGCCGGTAAACCGAAGTCTGTTACCTGCTTTAGCTACTTATGAGTCTAAGTGATCGTTCCGTTATCCATGCAGTTTCTTACACTCATGTATTTGTATGAGTTGACTAATTCGAGTTGTGACCCACTCATGCTGTTGTCGTAGAATACTACGTGCTTGAGTTTAGTGAAACACAAAATTTTACTATTCTGAACGTTTAAAGCACGTTACTAGTATTAGCACCAATTTGAAATAGTATCAAGAATATTTGTGTAGCTGTTTTCTTAAAGTCCTTCATTACAGAGAATGGCATCGTCTGCAGAAACCCTGAGGTTACTATAACGTAGGTCCAATTGAAACGAAGACCTTTGCTGTAGCAGCAGTGTGTATAATCTCAGTGTCTGCTGAGAGATCGCGTGGTAATATTCGCAGTCGCGCAAACGGAGTTAACGATGTCTCTGTTACTAGTATTAGCACCAATTTGAAATAGTATCAAGAATATTTGTGTAGCTGTTTTCTTAAAGTCCTTCATTACAGAGAATGGCATCGTCTGCAGAAACCCTGAGGTTACTATAACGTAGGTCCAATTGAAACGAAGACCTTTGCTGTAGCAGCAGTGTGTATAATCTCAGTGTCTGCTGAGAGATCGCGTGGTAATATTCGCAGTCGCGCAAACGGAGTTAACGATGTCTCTGCAGTATCCTCATTTCTGGAGAGTTGTTTCCGCAGTTCGTTGCGTTATGGATCCCTCCTGATCAGGACAAAGAGCGGTTGTCCAATTTCCTTGCGCAGTAAAGTGTACAGTGCACAACATTCCGGCGGTGTCAGCGTCATGAGGCCAGTCGTGTAAACATCAAGGACATGTCACGCCCTGGGCAGCCGCACTTTCTCACTACCAACGCCACGATTTCGGCTGTGGAGGAGCACGTGCAGGCGAATCGTCGAACCACTACACTACTGATAAACCGTCGATAAGCAAAGGAAATGTGCATCAATAATCCACGACAAGCTTCGTTATTACAAATATAGTGCACAGCGTGTGCCCAAGCATTCTTCAATGAAAGAGGAGACAGTGAGAACGAGTGTTTGCCTGACCCATCTGTTGAGATGCGCTGTGCAGATATCGAAATAGATGACAGAGGGATAGAAAAACAATTACAATCACTCAAAAGAGGAAAGGCCGCTGGACCTGATGGGATACCAGTTCGATTTTACACAGAGTACGCGAAGGAACTTGCCCCCTTTCTTGCAGCGGTGCACCGTAGGTCTCTAGAAGAGTGTAGCGTTCCAAAAGATTGGAAAAGGACACAGGTCATCCCCGTTTTCATGAAGGGACGTCGAACAGATGTGCAGAACTATAGACCTATATCTCTAACGTCAATCAGTTGTGGAATTTTGGAGCACGTATTATGTTCGAGTGTTCAAATGGTTCAAATGGCTCTGAGCACTATGGGACTTAACTTCTGTGGTCATCAGTCCCCTAGAACTTAGAACTACTTAAACCTAACTAACCTAAAGACATCACACACATCCATGCCCGAGGCAGGATTCCAACCTGCGACCGTAGCGGTCACGCGGTTACAGACTGAAGCGCCTAGAACCGCACGGCCGCACTGGCCGGCTATGTTCGAGTGTAATGACTTTTCTGGAGACTAGAAATCCACTCTGTAGGAATCGGCATGGGTTTCGAAGAAGACGATCGTGTGAAACCTAGCTCGCGATATTCGTCCACGAGATCCAGAGGGCCATAGACACGGGTTCCCAGGTAGATGCCGTGTTTCTTGACTTCCGCAAGGCGTTTGATACAGTTCCCCACAGTCGTTAAATGAACAAAGTAAGAGCATATGGACTATCAGATCAAATGTGTGATTGGATTGAAGAGTTCCTAGATAACAGAACGCAGCATGTCATTCTGAATGGAGAGAAGTCTTCCGAAGTAAAAGTGATTTCAGGTGTGCCGCAGGGGAATGTCGTAGGACCGTTGCTATTCAGAATATATATATATATATATATATATATATATATATATATATATATATATATATATATAAATGACCTTGTGGATACCATCGGAAGTTCACTGAGGCTTTTTGCGGATGATGCTGTAGTATATCGAGAGGTTGTAACAGTGGAAAATTGTACTGAAATGCAGGAGGATCTGCAACGAACTGACGCATGGTGCAGGGAATGGCAATTGAATCTCAATGTAGACAAGTGTAAGGTGCTGCGAATACACAGAAAGAAAGATCCTTTATGATTTAGCTACAATATAGCAGGTCAGCAACTGGAAGCAGTTAATTCCATAAATTATCTGCGAGTAGGCATTAGCAACGATTTAAAATGGAATGACAATATAAAATTAATCGTCGGTAAAGCAGATGCCAGACTGAGATTCATTGGAAGAATCCTAAGGAAATGCAGTCCGAAAACAAAGAACCTGGTTACAGTACACTTGTTCGCCTACTGCTTGAATACTGCTCAGCGGTGTGGGGTCCGTATCAGGTAGGATTGATATAAGAGATAGAGTAGATTCAACAGAGAACATCACCCTTCGTCACATGATCATTTAGTAATCGCGAAAGCATTACGGAGATGATAGATAAATTCCAGTGGGAGACTCTGCAAGAGAGACGCTCAGTAGCTCGGTACGGGATTTTGTTGAAGTTTCCAGAGCATACCTTCACCGAGGAGTCAAGCAGTATATTGCTCACTCCTACCTAAATCTTGCTAAGAGACCATGAGGATAAAATCAGAGAAATTAGAGCCCACACAGAGGCATACCGACAATCTTTCTTTCCACGAACAATACGAGACTGGAATAGATACGCCACACACCCTCAGGTGGCTTGTGGAGTAAGGATGTAGATGTAAATAGAATGACATTCATTGTACAGATTGGGGGATATAACGAAAGATGGTGTCACTACTTCGACCTTGCCTCCAAAAAAAATGAACATGGAGTGGCTGTATCCTGGCTCCCCTAGTCCGAAGTAGTCCACCCTGGCCCGAAGGCCTGAGAAATGATACTCAGTTTCTTGTTCGACGAAGAACGACCTTTACTCGTCGACTGGTTACCGGGGGGTGCCACAGTTAACGCTGAATAATTTTACAGCACGTTACTGTGGCATAAACAGGCGGTCCAGAACAGGATTCGGAGGCAAGCTCTCGAATGGTACATTGCTTCTTCAGGACAATGTTAGGCCACATGTGGCCAATAAAACTTTGGAGCTCCTTCAGAAATGCTGATGGGAAGTCCTGAAACATCCTCCTTATAGCCATATATCTCCCCATGTGACACCCTCATCTACGATCCCTTGAAACGATGTCTGACACATCGGACACGGAACTGCAGGACACAGTGAAAAATTCGATCCGTCAGAAACCCAGGAGTTTCTAGACTGAAGCCATCCACATCCTTCCCAAGTGTGTATCAATGTCAATTGCAATTATGTATAGTTGTACGGTTCCATATGAACGGTTTTTGTAATATTGTTATTAAAATTTCTTTGCCTATAACTGTAGCCCCCTTTTCAGTTGGGCACACTTTATATTAACATTTTCTGCCACTTCATTAAAATACCGAATATACAGTAAGGATACGAATACACTTCCCTAATAACGACGGTCGCATGTTTTCTGTATGTGAATGCTTACGTGCTCGTACCTGGTTTTGCGATTTATGCCCGTTTTCAAGTGACGGTGCGCATTCTTCCTTATATTACTGAATTATAACTAATATCCCATCTGCGTAAAATGAATAAGAGTTGTTTGTAAGCAACGCGATAAAATGTATAAATGTGCGCATCTGCGTGTTCTCTTTCCAGAAACGCGATAATTTTCTTTCACATACACAGCCACTTCGCATAACCGGTGGCACTGTTTTCACTTTTGAAATTGATCAAGCCCTGTGTAATCGGCTGGCGTGTCATAACAATTGTGCTGTCCGTGATAGAACACCCGTGACTCAGAGAGAGCCAGAATGTAGCTCTTTATCAGTAATTTTCGAAACAGATTAACGCAGTCATGCTGTTTGTAGAACGTAAAAACAGTCCTCTTAGTCGGTAGCGGACTGTGATCCTTGACGTAGAACCGCTACTGTTGGCTTTCCCAGAGCTTTGAACATATGACCGTGCAGCTTTATCAGTGTAGATAACTTTCTGGTAGTACACACAGGAGACAGCTGTTTCCTTGCTACAGATCGGCAGATGAAGTAATACAGTTCTGAAACACATTACACAAGCAATACTAAGATGCTTCCGAAGTCCAAAGTATTCATCCCTCCGTTAGATCCATTTACGAGTCACTGACAGTATTTGAATAACGAGCTATTTTTAAATTTACAGATAAACAAATGCTGACATTGTCAGCTGAAACTGTGTGTACCTGTTGTCTGAAAAAAAGACAAGCTGAGTGAGAGAATCAATTAGCCAAGGGGTTCAAGAAAACTTTCCTCGGATAATGAATATAAATCTGAAGATAAAACAACAAATTTGGAAGTAAGTTCTGCAGCAATCCATAGCTTCGCAACTCATGAACAATAAAACAGCGATCTCTCACGCACAGTACGACATATCTGCGTAACGAGCTGTGAACAAACGCCTTAGAATCTGAAGAAAAGTTTACGAGTTTCACACGGCCGCTTAAATTGTCTCTGCTTGTTCCCCTATTTATAAACTCTTCCGCGTACATTTTATCGAACGATAGAGACATATCATAAATAATTCGGATAGCGTCTGAATAGGAATTGAGAGAAATAAATTTCATTAGGAAATGAGAAAGTCTCTATATTAAGTTGTCAATTGGCTGTATAAAATATCTCGGTATAAAAGAAATCTAGTTATATGCAGCAAATTATGTTCGACTCTTTGCCCTTAAAAGCTTAGCGAATAAATTTAATATTTCCCAATACATCGACTTCTATTAACGTTTTTGTAAGTCATACATTTATTACATTTAAAACGAAACAGGAACGTTAGGTTTAGCTGCTTTTCGACAGTCGGGTTAACAGAGGATAAAGTTTGTACGTTTCAGATTAAGAAGCGAAAAGTACTTCACAGATCCTACACATAAACTCTTGCCTATTGTAACACACGCTCATCCTAGTGGTGCGTCTATCGTAAACGGTCCAAACATTAACAATTTCCTATTCAACATAGCTCAAAAAAGCGTCCGATTTATATGTATTCATATTAGGGTACGCACCGTTGTGTAAAATTTATCAAATACCGGCATACGAGATGGGTGTTAAACTAACAGATTCTTACCTCTGATTAGATTATATTTTATCATATACCGAATTATTATAGATCAGTCGATGTGGAACTGCAGCTGTCTGAACGCATCGGCCTAAGATGCGTACCGTACCTCACTTCAGCACAAAAGAAAATATTTTCCTACGCTGTGCCCACATGAATATGGTACATCGATTTTATCAGAATTCTGGAAAAGAGCTATATGAACTATTTGAAGACTAGAGTAACATTCATCTGGAAGCTGAAGCTCACTTTCTGCCGTGTTTGCTTTCTGATTAGGAAAATACTGTTTATTCTTGAGCAAACACAAATCGTTCATTAACATGCAAACGTGTATTGGAAAAATTTCACCATCAGCAGTGGGTTCATTTATGTTCTTATTATGAGATACTAATGTTTATGTGGCTGTCTGACATTTGCAGTAGAGATGCTATTTTGTTCCAGTATGTCATATTCTGTTTGTTACACTTTTAAATGACTCTACAGAGCATGTAAACTATGCCTTCTAATACGGGCTGTCACTGTTTATCAGATATTCACTTGTTCCACAGTAATCATAAAACTAGATGGCGGAACAAGTGAATATCTGACAAACAGTTACAGTACTTCTTAGAAGGCACCGTTTACGTGCGCTATAGAAGCCTGGAAAAGTCGAATCAACACTAAATGACATACTGGAACAAAATATAAGCTGTACTACAAATGTCATACAGCAGATTACCGTCTGTACATTATACGAAGAAAATAAATGAAACCGCGGACGATGGTGAAACTTCACCGATTCATGTCTGGATGTTAAACAAGAAGAATTTGTGTTTTCTGAAAGCAGAACCGTATTTCCATAATTTTATATTAGCGCAACTAAGGGTTACAGTTCTACTATATCACTTTAAAACTCGAATGTCACCCAGACCTGGATAGGCGCATTAAAACGTTATGTTTCATTCATTTTCACTCAATACGTGTTACTCAGTCATTCATCTGTCTTGCAAAACAACAGCATGAGATTTAACAGAAATAGGTAAAAAAAGATACTGTAATTCGCAAGCTGATGAGTCCCACACAACACATTCGCATCTTGAACACAGTTGTCATCATTTATTATGGCATATTTCTACTGATTATATAATTACGAATGATGTATGCATTATTTAAGTACTTCTTAAGGAAAAATAAACTGATATTAACGTGTTGATGTGACCCAAGTGCACAATTTAAAGCTAAATAAATTTTCATGTGACATGTCCTATCAGCATTTATGTTGGCACTCAGCATCGTGGAGACACGTACTGAAAATACAGCAATGAGTTTCTCCCAGCACTATATTAAACGTAGAGTTTCCAGGAAGAAAGCTGTACTTTGGGTAACACATGTCGTGTATGTTCCCAACAGAGAAATGTGTGTAACGCGAAACATAATGGGTTTCGAGAAAACTGTTACAAATGATATTCAATTTCCTGCACAATAAACCCAGTATATATGTCTTCTGAATTTTAATTCAGTAAGCAGGTCTATATTTTCTGCTGCAATTTGTAGGAATCAAATAACAAGAGATACTACAAAGTTCTTAGCTTATTTGAAGGAATGATTTTTTTTCTCTTTTTACGTGTGTAGTGGGAGGGAGGGGTGCACTGGGCCATCGAATGACGTTTTGAAATATTGTTCTAATAAAATAGTTCAGTGCTTCAGATACTGTTGCAGTTAATGATGCAAATTTATACCGAAAAATAAGCAGCTACAGACCTATCAAAGCTTTTTGCCCGACAACAACACGGCAGACGGTATAACTGAAAACCTGCAGGCATGCTAAATTTCAGTTCTCCGTGAACAGGCTTCTACTGTACATCCACGTAGCACAGATATCAGCACTACTATGAAGAGAGTATCGAAGAAAACTGTAGTATTCCTACCTAGTGTAGTAAAGACCTCTCGTTTCGGACTTCGTTTCTTCGCTTGGATGTTCAAGAATGCTTCGAGCAGGTTCGTTGTTACAACACGAGAATTCGGTATCTGTCGATAAAAGATTTTTTTTCATATTTGGTGTTATTCAAACATCCAAATTCAATTTTCTCTCACTAAAATAATATTGAAGAAGTTTCTGTAGCCGTTGCAGAATAGGAAACCCATAAATCTCGATCAACGTGTACCGCGAATCAAACGGAAATTTTCCTATTACTGTAGTGTATTAACGGTAAGAACTCGGCAAATTAATTTCAGTATACCTATTTATTGCACAGCTGACTGCACAACATGATGTATTTTAATCAAGGGCGTGAAAAAGACTAACTAATTGTTTTTTAGCTGTCAAAATGAAAGAACAGCGTGAGTTCCGTGGACAAAGAATGGTACGTCTCGCAGCTGAGACGACCTTAGACTCGCAGTGGCTGGCGGCCAGATATAGTTGTGCGGGGCCCGGGTCGCTCCCGCGATGCTCCGCGCATTACCCTAGTTAGCCAGTGACATGAAACAGAAGAATGATACCACTTCTGCAGTAACATAAACATTTATCTAGCGAGAACTGAGATTTGTGGAGAGGTGGTGCTGGGTTGAGAGACACGTACACTCTTTAGAACCATTCATTTCTGCAACAACTGAAATCTCCACTCCTAACGGCTCTGTGCCCAGTTCCCAACCACGTGCAAACAATTATCCTACAAAATATCAAAACAACCTCTAAAAAATTTAATCAATAGTACAATTCTAAAAACTTAAATATGCAAGTCTGACAGATTTAGGTTGGTCAAACTCCAGGTACGGCAATCTCAAATTAATGTCTTTAAATGATTAAACGAACTATACGCCAAAGTTTCTGAGCCTACACAAGTCACACTTCCAAAACACAACTGCCGGTCAAGCTTCAGCTTCAATTACGATTACAATAAGCTCCAAGGTTCATAACAAAAGTTAGCCTGTGCTTAACGAAGCCAACGGTTAATACCGCAGTTTTAAGAACAGGCAGTACACTGCCAAGTGCGTCCGAATCATGCGTGTGTTAAAAATAGTAAATACAAAATCCCAAAAGCCCACAATAGATTACACCAATGATTGTTTATCGCCAGAGGGGAGAACACTAAGGTGTATGGTACATAAACAACGTTATGCTCCCTAATTCAATAAGACAATAAGCAACTCACAGAATATTCTCCCTTCTAATTATATACCAACAGCACACATGAACACAGGACACGAGTCCGCCGGTGGACAGATGTTTGTACCCGAAGCATCAGCTGCGTATTTAACTAACCACAAGAACAAGAACGCTTTCTAGCAAACTGCTCCGCGACTGCACAACTCTCTGCTATAAGCACGCCTCACTGGTTAACAGTCCAACTTTATCACATCAGAAAAGCCACCAATAGTTAGCCGCAGGACGAGAGAGAACAGATGTAGTCAGTGCCTTCAGTAGCTTGAATCTTTTATTTAGCTGGCAGTAGTGGCGCTCGCTGTATTGCAGTAGTTCGAGTAACGAAGATTTTTGTGAGGTAAGTGATTTGTGAAACGTATAGGTTAATTTAGTCAGGGCCATTCTTTTGTAGGGATTTTTCACTGGTTAACAGTCCAACTTTATCACATCAGAAAAGCCACCAATAGTTAGCCGCAGGACGAGAGAGAACAGATGTAGTCAGTGCCTTCAGTAGCTTGAATCTTTTATTTAGCTGGCAGTAGTGGCGCTCTCTGTATTGCAGTAGTTCGAGTAACGAAGATTTTTGTGAGGTAAGTGATTTGTGAAACGTATAGGGTAATTTAGTCAGGGCCATTCTTTTGTAGGGATTTTTCAAAGTCAGATTGCGTTGCGCTAAAAAATATTGTGTGTCAGTTTAAGCACAGTCATGTATAATTTTTATATGGGGAAGTTTCACAGAAATATACCCATGTTCACCCAAAACTCTTTGAGTTTGACCCACTCTAACCACAGAATGAACCGCCAGGTCTCAGAGCCATAGAATACAAGCCTGTGCTCTTATTATTCGGTATCCTCTCTCGTATCAACTCACTCACATTGATACTGACCAAAAACTAAATCAACACACAACTTTTTTCAAAACACAAGACCGTGATCGCATTTAAGTTATTTGTTTTTATTTTCAAATGACCGGTTTCGATCTTCTAAGAGATCGAAAAAAAAAAAAAAGTTTCTAATAGCTCTGAGCACTATGGGTCTCAACAGCTGAGGTCATCAGTCCCCTAGTACTTAGAACTACTTAAACCTAACTAACCTAAGGACATCACACACATCCATGCCGAGGCAGGATTCGAACCTGCGACTGTAGCAGTCACGCGGTCCCGGACTGAAGCGCCTAGAACCGCTCGGCCACCGTGGATGGCCTCTAAGCGAACATCTTTAGGTCTTACACTGCTGGACGTCCGCAGAAAACGTTGGCGTGGAGCAAGCCCATTTGTGCAGGTGTGGAGAATACTATAGTGTTCTTCACGCCTGCACTTCGTTTCACGGTCACAGTTTGATTTTTTTGAGAAGATATTGAAATCTTATGATTACCTCTCGGAAATGTAGAAAGCGTCAGAGTACTTTATTAGCAACGGAAGTAAATGCATTTATTTTTCTTGTTTTGCTGCTTACTACGAAACTTGTTCGGCTCGGTTGTATAGGGGACGATCAAAATGTTCCAATTCGAAAGTATTGCAGTCCAGAATCGGTATACGAATCAGGCAAAATCGCCGTGAGCACCGAGCCAATTATCCACCGACACACCAGGTTGAAAACACCCGTTTGGTAAAAGCCGTGTTCTGGTACGTAAATACGTAAAAAAGTCCGTAACTGCCTACCACAAGTTCTCGTTCGACAGTTATCATCGATCCTTAATGGCCTTTAAGGGACGGAATGCGCCATAATCGCATGGAGAGAGGTCAGGACTGTAGGGCGTAACTTCTGAATTTTATATGTACAAATTAATGGTTTTATTTACAATGAAAAAAAATACTTTGAGGTAGAGAATGTGGTCCACAAACAGCAGGTATGTCGTTAAAAGAAAGAGATTTATGCCACTGCTGAATAGGTCACTAGAAAAGCTGATTACTTGCTGTTACGAATTCGTACTTACTGGTGATTTCGGGGCAGAGCTCATCATCAGAACATCTGCCAAAGAAAAGTACAGAGCTACAAAACACAAGCGCAATTGACGAAAGTCACTGGAAGTAAACATAGAAAATTTGTAACCAAGAATGTTCAAAAAGTAGATATAACAAAAGTAAAAGTTTTCGTAGAAACTGTGGAGTCACATGTGTCGGTCGTCAGCATCAGAACTCAACTGATAGAAAGACTGTTACAAAGCTTAAGTAACAGGTTTTGCCATAAGGGTGCGTGAATGTGTAAGAACAATGGCGCTATATTGTGCCCATAGAAACAATTGAAGAACCTGATACTGGAACCAAATGTTCAAATGTCTGTGAAATCTTATGGGACTTAACTGCTAAGGTCATCAGTCCCTAAGGTGACACACTACTTAACCTGAATTATCCTAAGGACAAACACACACACCCATGCCCGAGGGAGGACTCGAACCTCCGCCGGGACCAGCCGCACAGTCCATGACTGCAGCGTCACAGACCGCCCGGCTAATGCCGCGCGGCGATACTGGAACCAAAAAGTGCATAACAGAAACAAAGACCTAAATTTAAACCTACAGAACATAACAACAAGAGTATAGACAGTGGTGTATGAAGCATACATAATTCAGTTAGCGACGTTACGAAACTTAACTGTCAAATAAGCCACCAGGCGGCAATACTGTCACTGTAGTGAGGTTATTTGCGACCACGTAAGTAAATGAACAACATGGCAATGAAAATAAAAAATAGAAGTATGAACGGAGAACTAATTCTGACCCTGATTATATAGGGTGCCCATAACTGAAGTTTCAGTTTTAGAACTTCAAAACGCTGCAGAAAGACCGCCACCAACCAGAAATACGTCAAATCTGAGCAGCGTATTATTGGCGCGGGGGGAAACGTCACTGAAAAAAAAAAAAAAAAACAAAATTTGACCAACAGATGGCACTTTAAGTGTTAGAATATGCACATCAACAGACTCGCGGCGCATGGCTGTTCCTCAGTTTGTCTCCGAGACGGCCAACGTGACTGCCTCCATGAAGGATTGCGCGCTGCAGGTAAACCTCTTTTACAAGAACGGTGACTGTGCGCGAGTAACCCTGCATAAATATGGGATATGAAAAAAGGAATTGGTCCGATGTCTGCTTAGGGTCTGAAGAAACTGACTACAACATTTGAAAAAGAAACGTTCTTTTGAAGGGCTGCGTGGCGGAGGTAGGAAACCAATTAATCGTCTGTCGAAGTTGTGGCCACAGCATTCCAAGACGGGTCGAGCAGTGGAGTACAAAGTAGCAGTACACGGGGAATACCCGAACGGTGGACAGGCTGCAAAGTCGGTGCAGACGGCCGCGGTGGTCTAGCGGTTCTAGGCGCGCAGTCTGGAACCGCGCGACTGCTACGGTCGCAGGTTCGAATCCTGCCTCGGGCATGGATGTGTGTGATGTCCTTAGGTTAGTTAGGTTTAAGTAGTTTTAAATCTAGGGGACAGATGAGCTCAGATGTTAAGTCCCATTGTGTTTAGAGCCATTTCAACCATTTGCGATTCATCTGCCATTTGTAGCCGACCCCATTTACGTTAAGACTCTCACAGTGCCATCTATCGGTAAAATTTCGGTAATATTTTTTTCTCCACAACGTTTCCCATAGCGTCAATAATATGCTGTTCAAATTTGACATCATTCTGAGCAGCGATCGAGCGAGGTGGCGCAGTAGTTAGCACACTCGACTCGCATTCTGGAAGACGACAGTTCAAACCCGTGTCCGGCCATCCTGATTTAAATTTTGCCGTGATTTCCCTAAATCACTTCAGGCAAATGCCGGGGTGGTTCCTTTGAAAGGATACATCCTACTTCCTTCTCCATCCTTTCCTAATCCTTAGGGATCGATCACCTCGCTGTTTGGCTCCCCACCCCCAAATCAACCAACCAACCTGTCTGAGTAGTGGTTCTCATTCTACAGCGTTTTGAATCTACGAGGGTCACTCCAAAAGAAATGCACACTATTTTTGTAAAAATACAGTTTTCATTCTGCATGTGTGAAAGTTTTGCAGCCTGTAGATACATCTTTCCCGCTTGTTTTCAAACTTAGTTCAACCTATTCCCGTTAGTGGCGCCGTCACAGCATGTCTACAAGATGGGATGCTACATTTGACGTTCGTCAGAAGCAACTTGCAGTCATAGAATTCCTGTGCTGTGAAAACGAGACAGTGGTAAACATCCACAAGAGGTTGAAAAAGGTGTATGGAGATGCTGCTGTCGATCGCAGTACAGTTATTCGGTAGGCAAGCCGGTTATGTGATGAAAGCGGGCACAGCAATATTGAGGATTGTTCTCGTTAAAAAAGGTTTGTGTCAGTTGGCTTCCCAGGATGTTGACAGTGGCTCACAAAGAAACAAGAAAAACGGTATCTAGCGAACTTTTGGAACAGTACGAGGATGGTGTAGATGAATTTCTTGGAAGAATTGTGACAGGTGATGAAACACGGCTCCATCATTTTTCACCAGAGACAAAGAGGCAGTCAGTGGAGTGGCATCATGCAAATTCACCCAAGGGGAAAAAAAAAAATCACAACCAGACCTTCTGCTGGAAAAGTTATGGCTACGGTGTTTCTCGATTCCGAAGGACTCTTGTTTGTGGACATCATGCCAAGTGGAGCCACCATAAATTGTGATGCATACGTCATGACACTGAAGAAACTTCAAGCTCGACTAAATCGTGTTCGACCACATCGGCAAAAGCAATGCACGGCCACATGTCAGTCAAAAAACCATGGAAGCGATCACAAAACTCGGATGGACAACACTGAAACACCCGCCTTATAGTCCTGACTATCATCTCTATGGGAAACTGAAAGACTATCTTCGTGGAACAAGGTTTGGAGATGATGACTCCCTTGTGCACGCTGCCAAACAGTGGCTCCATAGGTTGGTCCAGAATTTTACCGTTCGGGTATACAGGCGCTGGTTCCAAGATGGCGTAAGGCAGTTGAGAGGGATGTAAATTAAGCGGAGAAATGAAAATATTGTTCCTAAAGGATGTATCTACACACTGTAAGACTTTCAAACATGTAAAATTAAAGACGGATTTAAAAAAAAAAGTGTGCATTTCTTTTGGAGTGACCCTCGTAAAACTTTAATTATGGGCGCCGTGTTATAATACAGACATGGGTGTAAGAACGGTGTATAAACCAACAAGGTACAATTAGGGCCGGTAAGAAAAGCGAAGAAAGGGTGTAGGGATGAGAAAGAAGTGTGGGAAAAATAGTAAAATTACAGACCATTCATCATACAAAAATCGTACAAATAATCGAAAATTAAAGAAAATTCTCATTACGAGTGACAGTTTGAAACCACAAAAAACAGGGCCTCCTGTGCGACTTCGTGTCCAACATTAAGCACGTTGAAAGGGTCTAGATAAATCCGTGCTGCAGGACGTGGGGCACGGATGTCGCCAGGTGATCCAGAGGTGCTGTAGGGCCTCGGAAAAAAATAACCCTGGCGAAGACACGAGGAAGTGCTGGCAGGGTTAAAAGGCGCAGGTGTGGCGCGGCTGGTACTTTGTGGCAACTCGAGGGCACAATTGGAAGGGGGAGGGGGCCGGCGGGCAGGCCTCTGGCCGGCGGAGTCGCGTGGGCCAGTGACGTGGGCGACGCGGGAGGCCGCCGCCGTCAGGAATAGCTCAGACGCCGGCCCAGCTGATCGCGGGGCGTGGGCGCTGACGGCCAGCCAGGCCTGGCCCGGCGCGGACACTGAACTCGCTGTCCGATGTGCTGGGACGCACACTGGCGAGCTGCAGAAGCGGGGCAGACGATAGATCCACCTCCGTGACGTCACTACGTTGCCGAGTTTCGACAGTCGGGCACGTCTATCGACTTTCGTGATCGTATCGAGTATGAGGACGTTGAGTCACCCGTAGCACGAAGTTCACGCCTACATCTACTGCAGACTCCTAACTAAGGTACGAGCATACTGGATTGGTTCCCAAATACTTGATTGGCTCGAAGACCTCTTAAGTAAGAGAACCCCGTACGTTGTCCTCGATGGTGAGTGTTCATCGGAGGTGAGGGTATCATCTGTAGTGCCCCAGGGAAGTTTGGTAGGTCCGCTGTTGTTTTCTATCTACATAAATGATCTTATGGATAGGGTGGATAGCAATGTGCGGCTGCTTGCTGATGATGCTGTGGTGTACAGGAAGGTGTCGTCGTTGAGTGACTGTAGGAGGATACAAGATGACTTGGACAGGATTTGTGATTGGTGTAAAGAATGGAAGCTAACTCTAAATATAGATAAATGTAAATTAATGCAGATGAATAGGAAAAAGAATCCCGTAATGTTTGAATACTCCATTAGTAGTGTAGCGCTTGACACAGTCACGTCGATCAAATATTTGGGCGTAACATTGCAAAGTGATATGAAGTGAGACAAGCATGTAATGACAGTTGGGAAGGTGGATAGTCGTCTTCGGTTCATTGGTAGAATTTTGGGAAGATGTGGTTCATCTGTAAAGGAGACCGCTTATAAAACACTAATACGACCTATCCTTGAGTACTACTCGAGCGTTTGGGATCCCTATCAGGTCGGATTGAGGGAGGACATAGAAGCAATTCAGAGGCGGGCTGCTGGATTTGTTACTGGTAGGTTTGATCATCACGCGAGTGTTACGGAAATGCTTCAGGAACTCGGGTGGGAGTCTCTGGAGGAAAGGAGGCGTTCTTTTCGTGAATCGCTACTGAGAAAATTTAGAGAACCAGTATTTGAGGCTGACTGCAGTACAATTTTACTGCCGCTAACTTATATTTCGCGGAAAGACCACAAAGATAAGATAAGAGAGCTTAGGGCTCGTACAGAGGCATATAGGCAGTCATTTTTCCCTCGTTCTGTTTCGGAGTGGAACGGGGAGAGAAGATGCTAGTTGTGGTACGATGTACCCTCCGCCACGCACGTATGGTGGATTGCGGGGTATGTATGTAGATGTAGATGTACTCCGCAGCCCAGCGTACGGTGCGTGGCGGAGGTTACTTTGTATCATTACTGCTAGTTTCTTTCCTGTTCCACTTGAAAACAGAGCGAGGAAAAAATGACTATCTATTGACCTCCGTATGAGCCCTAATTTCTCGTATCTTATCCTCGTGATCCTTACACGAAATTTATGCTGGCGGCACTAGACTCGTCCTGCAATCAACTCCAAATGCCACTTCTCAATATTTTTTAAAAACTGTTCCTTTAAAGGGACGTCTGCTTCCCTCCAGGGATTCCCATTTGAGTTACCAATTCATCTCCGTAACCCTTTCGTCTTGTTCAAACTTACAGATATCAAATCTAGTAGCCCGCCTCTGAATTGCTTCGATGTCTTCCTTTAATCCGATCAGGTGCGGATCCCAAACACTCGAGCAGTACATAAGGACATGTCGCACTAACGTCCTATATGCGGTCGCCTTTACAGATAAACCTCAATTTCCTAGAATTGTCCCAATAAACTGAAGTCGGCGATTCGCCTTTCCTACCACAATCCTGACATCCTCCTTCCATTTCATATTGCTTTGCAACGTTACTCCCATATATTTGAAGGTCGTGACTGTGTTAAGCATGACATTACTGATGCTATATCTGAACATTACGGGTTTGTTTTTCCTACTTAACCGCATTAACTTACATTTTCCTACATTTAGAGCTAGCTGGCATCCGTTCATAACACCAACTAGAAATTTTGTCTAAATCATCTTGTATCCTCTTACAGTCATTCAATGACGACACCTTTCCGTACACCAGAGCGTCACCAACAAACAGTCGCAGGTTGCTGCTCATCCTGTCCGTCAGATCGTTTATGTACAGGGTGATAAATATTGAACTCTATGAAATATAATCGTCATAACTTCTGAACGGTTTGAGTTAGGGTGTTCAAATTGCACGGTTGGCCGCAGAGTATAATGGGAATTAGTGTGCGCAGACATGATTTGGTTCAGCGACGAAGCCCACTTGGATTCGCCAGTAAACAAAATTGGCTCACTTGGGAGACTGAGAATCAGCATTTTGCGATCGAGAAATCTCATCAACGGGTGACTTTGTGGCGCGCAATGTCCAGTGACGGAATAATCGATGCTACTTTCCTTGATGGCACGATGACTACCGAACGGTACGTGAGGGTTTTGGAAGATGATTTGATCCCCATTATCTAAAGCGACCTTCATTTCTACAATCTGTGATTCATGCAAGACGGAGCTAGACCCAAACGAAGCAAGAGAGTGTTTTATGTCCTGGACGACCACTCCGGGGACCACATTACCGCTCTCGGGTACCCAGAGGCCACTAGCATGGACCTCGACTGGCCGGCACATTCTCCGGGTCTGATCGCATGCGACTCCTTTTCGCGGGGCTATATTAAAGACAAGGTGTACAGCAATATCCCAAAAAGCATTGCTGAGCTGAAAACAGCCATTCGGGAGATTATCGACAGCATCGATTTTCCGACACTTTAGCGGGTCATGCATAATTTCGCTATTCGTCTGCGCCACACCATCGTCAATGATGGCAGACATATCGATCATGTCAAAACCTAAATCCCAAAATCTTTAGTGACGTTTACATGTTAAATAAATTGTATGCACCCCGTACTTTGTAACTAATTTGCGTTTTTTTTTCATATAGTTCTGTAACTGTCACCCTGTTTATAGAGGATTAGAGCGATCCTATCCCAATCACCTTGGGCACTCCTGACGATACCCATGCTGTGGTGAACACTCGGCGTCGAGAACAACATATTGGGTTTTATTACTTAAGAAAACTTTGAGTATCTGGAAACCTATTCCATACGCTCTCTCCTTCGTTAATACTCTGCAAAGGGACACGGTGTCAAATGCTTTCCGGAAATCCTGAAATATGGAATGTGCCTGTTGCATTTCATCCATAGTTCGTAGAATATAATGTGAGAAAAGGGCAAGCTGAATTTTGCACGAACGATACTTTTTAAAACCGTGCTGATTCTTGGACGTAAGCTTCTCGAAAAAAATTTAATATTTTCGAGTTGAGAATATTTCAAGCATTTTGCAGCAAACCGAAGTTAAGGATATTGCTCCGTAATTTTGCGGGTCCGTTCGTTTACCTCTCTTATACAGGGTGTTGGGAAATTGCCGTTACAAACTTCTAGAACTTGTAGGGGGACATGAGTGGATAATATTTTAAACAGCAACCCATGTCCGGAAACGTCATCCAACGACGCTACAGAGTTCAAAGCGATAGGCGCCGGCGCCTGTAAATGTATGTGTATCCAGGGTGATTCCATGATGATGTTCAAACTTTCTGGGATGATGGAGAAGGATAAATATATCAATTTGACGTAAGGGTCCCTGTGCCGGAAACAAACGAATCGAAAGTTATAAGAGAAAACCTTTCTGATACCCCTGACATTGTAATATATGTACTGATACCGTTGTTGTTAAGACTATAGGGTAGGCAGCTTTCAGAAGTGGTAATACGGACGAAAACAAGAAAAAACATGGGCTCGAAAATGTAGGCCTTAAGAACTATGAGCACTTGTTCAATAGAGAAGTGTTTCACAGTTACGAAGATGAAAAAGTGCCCATAGCTCACCAAGTATACACTTTAGAGCCCACTTCCACTGTGCATTTTTTCTTACGTTGGTCCATGCTACTATCTCTGAAAGTTTCCTTTTCTACAATCTTATCAACAACATGTATTTCACTGTCAGGTATATGAGAACGGTTTTCGCTTTTAGCTTTCGATTCGTTCGTTTCCGATACAGGGACCGCAATCGATACATTTATCGTTCTCCACCATCCTAGAAAGTTTGTAACTTCATCACAGTTTTGACGCTCTACAGCGTCGTTGGATGTTGTTTCCAGATTCGGGATCCTGTTCTAAACAATATGTACTCAGTCCCGTCTACAAGTTCTACAAGTTTGTAATGGGCATTTCCGAACACCCTGCACATAGAAGTCACATGCGCATCTTCCGGCCGCCTGGGACTTTTTCTGAGCTAGAGATTCGCGATAAATGCGAACTAAGTAATGGGCCAGTGCTGTAGAGTACTCTTTGTAAAACCCAATTAGGATTCAATCCCAACCTGGCGATTTATTTGCTTTCAAGTCTTTCCGTTGTTTTTCTAAACAGGGATTTATTTTTAATTTTTATTTTAAACATCTAATTCCGCAGGGCCGAATTGAGGAGCAAATCTGCAAGGGCATGGAACGTTTCAGTACATTAAATTGCAACATAAAAGTAATAACAGATGAAATAAAATGTTTATGAACCCAAACAAAGACAAGCCATTAGTTTAAGTAAACGCAGTCAACAATATAACACAGGAATCAGCTCAATTTTTCATGGAACTCCTCGAAGGAATAGAAGGTCTGACCCGTGAGGAAAGCGCGTGGATTACTGCTATTGTTGTTGTTGTGGTCTTCAGTCCTGAGACTGGTTTGATGCAGCTCTCCATGCTACCCTATCCTGTGCAAGCTTCTTCATCTCCCAGTACTTACTGCAACCTACATCCTTCTGAATCTGCTTAGTGTATTCGTCTCTTGGTCTCCCTCTACGATTTTTATCCTCCACGCTGCCCTCCAGTGTTAAATTTGTGATCCCTTGATGCCTCAGAACATGTCCTACCATCCTGTCCCTTCTTCTTGTCAAGTTGTGCCATAAACTCCTCTTCTCCCCAATTCTGTTCAATACCTCCTCATTAGTTATGTGATCTACCCATTTAATCTTCAGCATTATTCTGTAGCACCACATTTCGAAAGCTTCTATTCTCTTCCTGTCCAAACTATTTATCGTGCATGTTTCACTTCCATACATGGCTACTCTCCATACAAATACTTTCAGAAATGACATCCTGACACTTAAATCTATACTCGATGTTAACGAATTTCTCTTCTTCAGAAACGCTTTCCTTGCCATTGCCAGTCTACATTTTCTATCTCCTCTACTTCGACCATCATCAGTTATTTTGCTCCCCAGATAGCAAAACTCCTTTACTACTTTAAGTGTCTCATTTTGTAATCTAATTCCCTCAGCATCACCCGACTTAATTCGACTACATTCCGCCAAGATTTTTGAATTCTTGTGATAGCTTATTGAAAATGGATGCAGCAGTATACTGCATACCTTTCTGCTCAAGAGTCAAGGAAGTCCGATCCTAATGTAGATTGGGTTTATGCCTGTTATTAACTGAGTGAAAGCTGCACATTCTTGGGAATAAGCTCATATTGTTAACATTAAAGAATATATATATTGAGAAGCCAATGTCAGAATACCCAGACCAGTGAACAGGCGTCGATAAGACGTTCGCGAACTAACACGACTTATTGCCCAATCTCCTCGTTTCTGAGCCAAAAATATCCTTTGAGGATGGAAAGGGTTACCCCAAAATACAATACCATACGACATAAGCGAATGAAAATAAGCAAAGTGGACTAATTTTCGTGAAAGCTGTAACAGAGGACAGTTGACACGAAGTGTTCCGAATGATGCTGACTTATCGGTACACTGGGGCCAGCTTCCAACTTATCAGACTTTTTCTATAGTTAGTCTATCGCGGGCTCATAACATATTATTGATGTAGCTTACCAACTAATAATAAATGCGCTACATATGCGGCATGAGGTGACACCTTACATTGTCAGTATTGGCAGATGGTGCCGAGTGTGAGGTTTTAAGTTCCCCAGTACGCTGCACGCCGCGCAAAAGCAGAAACAGGGGATAATGACAGGATCTGCTAACACTGGCAGTTAACCTGTTCTAGAGAAACAGATTCTTAGTTTTCGTGTCTTCTTAAGCTTTATTCGTGGTTTGTTTTGTTTTCGTGAGCCACTGAAGTTGCAGTAGGTGCTGATACTTTGGGGCTGGTTTGGGGTGGGTTGTTTGGGGGAGGAGACCAGACAATGAGGTCATCGGTCTCATCGAATTAGAAAAGGACGGGGAAGGAGATCGGCCGTGCCCTTTCAAATGAACCATCCCGGCATTTGCCTGGAGTGATTTAGGGAAATCACGGGAAACCTAATCAGGATGGCCTATCGCGGGATTGAACTGTCGTCCTCCCGAATGCGAGTCCAGTGTGCTAGCCACTGTGCCACCTCCCTCGGTGATACGTTTCCTACTAATGTTCTTCTACAGGAGAGACGTGAATAAACTCTTAATAAGAATTTTATTACACTTGCTAAAGTCAGAAATTAACCTATACAGCTTGGGAATAATGTATTTTCGTTTTACAGAGAAAAAGTCTGCACTGCGCAGAAATAAATACTAGAGCGTAAAGAGAGACGCGTTTTTTAATGAAAATTATTTCAGCAGCGGAAAAGACAGAATTATTTGAAGAGAAAAATAAGTCTTTGATATTATTTGACACTTAGTATAAAAAAGCCTAGGATATAGTAAAAAGGTGCTATTTACTGCGTTCTAGACGGTGTTCGAAGTGTTTGTGCGTTTATATTTTCTCGTGAAGATGTGCACGTTTTGAAGTGTTTGCACGACACATTTCCTATTACTAAACAACTTTTGACAAGAACATCCACTGTGAATTTTGCTTTGGACATTAATAAACTCTGTCATCATTGCTTATTCTGGCCTTTTGTTACTATATTACGATTTTTATGGTCCCTCATAACGTCACTTCACCGTTCAGGCGCCAAACTGCACATCAGACACACGCAATTTGCCACTGACGTGTGAAAAAAAGGACCGTTCGAGACACACGCGAATCGGTACAGGGATAAAACGCCAGGGTCGCTGGAGTTGACTCGCTTGTCTCGAGGAGTCAAAGGAGACAAGAAAGTCGATTGTGTAAAACGAGTTTCACAGAGCAGACAATCAATCAGGATCCGGCAATAAATGTTTCCAATTAAATCCGCGGACAGCAGTATGTCGCGTAAATTTGTCTCGCTTTCCGCACAGCGACAAGAGTGCGTCGATTCTGCTCGCAGTCGAGAGTCTGGTACCGCTCCAAAGAACACACGAAAAGAATGTTTCACGCAGCTACGTGGGCGGGTCGTTGGTAGCGGCCCCAGGTATTTGGCCCTATGTTGGAGAACTTCGGTTACTATCGGACACGTAAGTTTTTCCGAGATCATATTTTCTGAAGGTTGTATTGGAACACTCATCATACTAAATAACACTACTATACGTTATGTAATAGGCTTATAAAACTCAATGTCATAAAAATATAAGTTCGTTGACTTTATAAATTTTTTTCTACCCTTCGCAGTTTGGTCGTTTAAATTCTTGAATGCTGATATCGGACATGAATCTATAATGTGTAAGAAAACCGTTTCTATTGCAAAGAAACGACGAGAATCGACCAAGCAACAGTCGGTATTGTAGTTGTAAACTGTCGTAGCTGTGTTGGAAAAGTACCAGAGCCTCAAGCGCTATAGATATCACTAAAGCTGAAATCGATAGGAACAGAAAGCTGCCTAAAGCCGGAAATAAATTCTGCCGAAATTTTTACAGAGGCGCAAACCGTGTTCAGAAAGGATAGATTAAATAAACTAGGTGGTGGTGTGTTTGTGTCTGTTGGTAGTAGTTTATCTTGTAGTGAAGTTGAAATAGATAGTTCCTGCCAATTACTAGGGGTAGAAGTTATAATTAACAGCTGTACCAAAATAATAATTGCCTCCTTCTACCGACCCCCCGACTCAGATGATATAATAGCTGAATGCTTCAAAGAAAACTTGAATCTCATTACAAATAAGTACCCCACTCATACAGTTATAATTGGTGGAGACTTCAATCTACCCTCGATTTGTTGGCGAAAACACATGTTCAAAGCCGGTGGTAGACAGAAAACATCTTCCGAAATTGTACTAAATGCTTTCTCTGAGAATTACTTTGAACAATTAGTTCATGAGCCCACACGAATTGTAAAAGGTTGCCTCTTAGCCACAAATAATCCTGATCTAATGGAGAGCTTCATAACGGACACAGGCATTAGTGAACACAAAGTCATTGTAGCGAGGCTCAAAACCATATCAACCAAAACCACTAAAAATAAACGCAAAATATATATATTTAAAACAGCATATAAAAATTCGCTTGATGCCTTCCTAATGGAGAGTCTCCATTCCTTCAGAGCTAATTATGTAAGTGTAGACCAGATATGGCTCAAATTCATAGATACACTATTGACAGCAATAGATAGATTCATACCGCATAAGTTAATAAGAGACGGGACTGATCCACAGTCGTACACAAAACATGTCAGAACACTGTTGCAGAAGCAACGAAAAAAGCATGTCAAACTCAGAAGAACGCAAAATCCCCAAGACTGGCTAAGTTTCACGGAAGCTCGAAATTTAGTGCGGACGTCAATGCGAGATGCTTTTAATAGTTTTCACAATGAAATATTGTCTCAAAATACGGTAGAAAACCCGAAGAGATTCTGGTCGTATGTAAAGTACACCAGTGGCAAAAAACAGTCAATACCGTCACTGCGCGATAGCGATGGAAATGTTACCGACGATGGTGCCACTAAATCGGAGTTACTAAATACAATTTTCCGTAATTCCTTGTCGAAATGATCATCATAATAAAATAACAGAAATCAGAGCTCGAACGGAAAGATTTAGGTGTTCCTTTTTCCCACGCATCATTCGAGAGTGGAATGGTAGAGAAGTAATATGAAAATGGTTCGATGAACCCTCTGCCAGGCACTTAAGTGTGAATTGCAGAGTAACCATGTAGATGTAGATGTAGAAAAAAAGTTTTAACTGGATAGTAAATGATTATAAAGTTGAAGTTTTCCATCAGCTCACCCACTCTGTCAGAGAATCGGTCATTTACTTCCCGGCTAAAAACTGCTCTTTGCTGTAAACTCGCGATCAGTTATTCCCAGCTTTAAGTCTTCATCTATACTACTATTGAAAGACACGTCGTTGCTTAAAGTTGTTACCAGAAATCTCGAAAGTTACTTGCACGATACACTTCACACTTTTGCACAAAGCTCCAGTAAGCGTTCGGATGGCATAGGCTACATATTGGACGTTATTTTTGAACAACGATCTACAGGACTTTTTCCTAACACTGACTCTGAGAAAGAAAATGCTGTGCTACACTGCGCTGTGAAAAAGTGCCATATCGTTTTCCATCTCGCAGTCAGTTTCATCTACCGTAGCAGGGAATTTAAACCGTTAGAGTAATTGTTTTTCTTATATATATCGTTTCTCTTTATACATAATTTCAAACAAAAATTGTATGAAGAACTATGCACTTTTTCTGCTTTCTTTTAGCAGTCGGGTTGAAGAGTGAGTTGTATTTATCGAACTTCTGTACCACAATCCGTGAAAACAGTACAAAAATGCAAACAAATGGGTCAAATGGCTCTGAGCACTATGGGACTTACCTTCTGAGGTCATCAGTCCCCTAGAACTTAGAACTACTTAAACCTAACTGACCTAAGGACATCACACACATCCATGCCCGAGGCAGGATTCGAACCTGCGACGGTAGCGGTCGCGGGGTTCCAGACTGTAGCGCCTAGAACCGCTCGGCCACCTCGGCCGGCAAATGCAAACAGCATTGGTTATAAGACTTGATTAATTATTATCCAGTTTTGGCAAATGCAAGAAAGAACGGACCCTGTTAACCGCTGTGGTCAGAATTTGAAGAAAAGATTGTGCAGTGTCCGATACTGAAGATGGCAAACACACGGGAAGCCTCGCCTAAAACACATGAAAGCTCCAGCACTTTGTTGCTCTTACCAGATTTTTTCAAAAGGCCTCGCGTCGTATTCTATAAAACACGTTACCTCGCCAAGTTACAGCGAAGGAGTATATACCTTCTTCTGTGGTATCTGAAACATGTTTTTAACAGAACTTCTACGACATAACACGTGTGGGACTTGTTCAAATATTATCAAGGTAATAGCCCCGCAAACCACTGTCGTAGAATCAAAAGAAGATATTCAACGGACATGTACCTAATTATATCAAATGTAAGCTAACATGTAACTCGGGTGTGGTTCTTGTGTTTACCTGTGCACTTCTCCAGTTTGTGTTCTGCTGTTGCAACCATCAGATAACTTGCTTGTAAAACTATTGAGACATTCACGACGTATACGACATTAGAAAAAATGAACATTGTTTTTGGCGAATGTCACCAAACTATTGGAGCAGAGGTGCGGGTGTATGCTGAAGAGTACCCAGATAGTGCCAGGCACTCACTATCTGTCTTTGCAAACACTGGAGAACAAAATACGCCAAAGAAAATCAAAGCAACTGATGAGAGAAATAAAACTAGTATTTTAGCAACAGTTCCGTACGATGCAAAGAGACATCTCTGAAGTACGAGAGGGATGAAGCAAACGAGTGTTTTGCGTACTCTACACTCCGTCGAATTTCATCTTTTTCATGTTTCGTTGCGTTTACCGGTTCATGCCAATGACTTCCAGACTTGGTTAGATTTCTTCGAATGTTATCTTTAAAAAGTGCAAACTTATGTGGGCACATCTATGCAAAATTTCGTTTAAACAAGAAGCATCGTATGCAAACCATGAACAAGTCAATCTTCGCAATTTGCACTAATTGTCAGTTGAAAATTCACGTTGACGCAAAGAAGTGGATAAAAACACCGCTCTAGGTCTATCAACGTTTCGCACCCCGACAAGAAAAGTGACACAAATTTGAGTTTGTGGTACTGAAAACACACGTGTATTGCCCCAGCACGCACGAAACACGCTACATCTCGCATTTTATCCACTTAAGTGCACTTGTGCATGATTCGCCACCGCAAGAACAGTGTTGCTTCAGCGTTGCTTCTGGCAAGTGTGGGTGGGTCATTGAAGAAGAGTGACAGATTCTGAGTTGTGACACTTTTCGTGTATAGGTTGAATGTAATTTTAATATCATTGATTATTACAGTGTTTGTGTTTATGCAGTGTCTATACCTCACTTTGCAAAGTCCTGCTACGAAGTTTCGTGACTCGCGTACAACAAAAAAATAGTAACTTCTGCTGTAAAGAGAGTTCATACAGCGTTCCATTTCTCGTCGAAAAGTACTTAAACATTGTGTGAGTTTACGAACCTGTGTTTCCGTAAATTGTTTTCCTTAAATTATACCTTATTGATGCTCCTTATTAATTGTAATAATATTCATAAATTATAATTTTGCATTTTGTATTTTCTGATAAAACAATTTCAACTTGTTTTTAAAGCAGAAAAGTGTTTAGAAAAACAAGAAAAGTTATACAACCCAAATACCTAATTAATAATGACCTGATAACTTCCCACAATGACGAGAACATAACTACACGTACACATTACTGTTGAATAAAATATTACGGAATTTACTGCCATAAATACTTAATTTAAATTTAAATGTAGCCTATGCCATACCAGCATAAGTTTTCTAGAATTCTTAAGTCGCTTTTTCTCAATCATTGAATTTTTGAATTGTGTCACTATTCTTGCAGGGTCGCGGATGATGCGTGTTTTTCAAGAGCCGCATCATTTGTCCCTTTTTTATTGACGGGAAGCTAAATGAACTCAAATATGTCGAGTTCCTAAGACATGTTGCTGCTGCAGTTATTGGAAGACATCCCACTGGATGTAAGGCAATCAGTGTGGCACTAACAAGACATTTACCCTCCCATTCCGCACATGTAATTACAGGCCCACTAAAGAGAACATTTGGAGTACACTAAACAGTCGTTCAGGAAACAAAAAGTGGTCTGCATACGCATCGAACTTAAAACACTTGTATACTGTTGTCTGCAGCGGAAATTAAAACAAGTGGTCTAATAGGAATCACCAACGACTTCCGAAGGCACGGAAAGCCTTACAGCATGGGCTTGTATTGTCGTTAACTCAAGATGAAATAGAACGCGCAGTATTGTTTCTCCAAAATCACTTCACAGCGTGTGGCAATGCTGACGGTGCTCCAAAGCACTTGGTATGACAGTTGTGACAATAAACACACGAACCGAACTTGAGTTGCTTGTTTGCTTACATTCGATATAATAGAGTAGAGGTCTGTTAAACCTCTTTAGCTGACGGCACGACAGTGGTTTTCGGAACTGTTGTACTGATACTATTATATCAAGTCCCGTATATGTCATGTCGTTGAAATACTCTTAGAAGTTTCTTTCAAATGTCACAGAAAAGAGTATACAGTTGCATTACAGAAAAACCTAGTCAGTGTAGTAATTCGGCGACTATAAACGATAAAAATTACTTAAGAACAATAGGAAATTGGCCATACTGTTCGCTATAACTTAGCTAAAACAATACCTCGATATATTTATTCATTCTGGAAGTATTTAAGGTGGCCTGTCTTAGCTGCCTGATTTTGTATATATTACAAAACAGATATGTGTATTTTAAGTCTCTAATGAAGTACAACATGCAACGAAATGCAATGGCAAAGAAAAAAATGGTTTTTGTTCGGTCGCAGAAAGGAACCCAAGCTACGAAGAACATAATATTCACAATTAAAAAAATAACTTTACTATGAACTAAAAGGAAACGACATTTTGAAAACATTAAAAATAATAATTGTTAATACATGTAATGTACTAGTAAATGTAGTGAAATACTCTTTAAGTTGGTAACAACGTATGATTCTAAAAATGGTTCAAATGGCTCAGAGCAATATGGGACTTAACATCTATGGTCATCAGTCCCCTAGAACTTAGAACTACTTAAACCTAACTAACCTAAGGACATCACACAACACCCAGCCATCACGAGGCAGAGAAAATCCCTGACCCCGCCGGGAATCGAACCCGGGAACCCGGGCATGGGAAGCGAGAATGCTACCGCACGACCACGAGATGCGTGCAACGTATGATTCTCCGGTGCAGCACCCGCCTCTAACGATGGCTGTCTGAAACACTCGGAATTGTTTATCTGCAAAGATAATAAACTGACTGTGATGGGAAATAAAAAATACGATCGTATGGGTATCAAGCGGAATTTGTGAATGGACTGGAAGACTTCTTAGTAGGGACAATGCGACATGTAGTTTGGAGTTTGAATGGATAGTCTTAGACAGATGTAGAAGTCTCAAGGTGTGACCAGAGCAATGTTTTAAGATCTTTCTCTTCACGTTAAATGTCAGTGACTTTCCAGACAGTATTAATAGAACCCCAGACTTTTCGCAACTATTCTGTTACCTCATTAGAGGTACTGTTATCTCATTATATCTACTGTCCGCCCCCGGTAGCTGAGTGGTCAGCGCGACAGAATGTCAATCCTAGGGCCCGGGTTCGATTCCCACTGGATCGGAGATTTTCTCCTCTCAGGGACTGGGTGTTGTGTTGTCCTAACCATCATCGTTTCATCCCCATCGACGCGAAGGTCGCCGAAGTGGCGTCAAATCGGAAGACTTGCACCCTGCGAACGGTCTACCCGACGGGAGGTTGGTTCAAATGGCTCTGAGCACTATTGGACTCAACGTCTGAGGTCATTAGTCGCCTAGAACTTAGAACTAGTTAAACCAAACCAACCCAAGGACATCACACACATCCATGCCCGAGGCAGGATTCGAACCTGCGACCGTAGCGGTCACGCGGTTCCACACTGCAGCGCCTAGAACCGCACGGCCACTTCGGCCGGCCCGACGGGAGGCCCTAGGCACACGACATTACAGGTACTGTCTGGTAGAAGCTTCACAAATATTCAATCACACCTCGGTAAAACATCAAAGTTGTTCAGATATTCGCAACTTGCTGTAAATGCCCAGAAACGCAAAACTATGCACTTTACAAAATGAAATGAACAAATAAATAAATAACGTAGTGTGCTATGACTAAAGTATCTGTGAGTCACAACTGGAATCAATAAACTCCTACAAATCTCCGCGTGTAACAATTTTTTGTGATATGAAATTGTTGATCACATCGGCTCAGTCATAGGTAAAGCAGGAGGCAGTTTCGTTAGTATGCTTGGAAAACTGAATCTGTATACAAAATAGATTGCTTAGAAAACACTTTTGCAACCCATGCTGTTTAAGTGTGTGGGACTTGTGCCATGTCGGACTAACAGGGGATATTGGACATATACAGAGAACGGCAGCAGCAACTGTGCAAGTTGGTTTGAGCCACAGGCGACGTCATGGAGATGCTGAATAAAACTGGCAAACGCTTGTAATAGATGCAAATCCTGTAATAGAAGCAATCCTGTGAAAGCTAGCTCAAAGTGTCAAGTATCAGCTGGAAGTTGAAGTCTAGGAATATACTACAAACCCTACGTATCGCTCTGGTAGAGATCGCAGAGACAACATCAACTACAGCGCAGACAGAGGCGTTTAAGCAGTTATTCTTCCCGCACACCATACATCAATGATGCGGGTAGATACCCTAGTAAGTGCAGCAACGGGAAGTGCCCTATTCCATACACTCGATTTATACAGAAAGAAATAAGTGTACGCAGCTTAACAAATCGTACTAGTCGATCACAATATTGTTCAGACCAGGGAGTGAGAAAGCTGCGGTCGGCTCGTTGTGAGACTTTGTTGTGATATTTCACGAGGACACGCTCAACCACTTAACAGTGTATGCTCAACTGTCCTGAAAGCAATGTTAGTGCGATGCGTTTTCCTTAGTCACCACTGTACTTGTTTATTGTAACATCACCGCGTGTTTCCAACAACAGAAAAATGCGCGCAAAATCAAAGCAATAGGCAGATGCAGTAATATTGTCCTTTGCACAACTGTTGGCACATGAAGATACTCACATCAGTATAATGAAGTGGAAGATTAGTGTTTAACGTCCCGTCGACAACGAGGTCATTAGATAAAATGTAAAGTAGTGTAAACGGAGCGGTGCATGGCAGACGAGCAGGACACCCTGCCTCAGACTTGTGCAACCACAGAGCATTCCTCAGTCCATGATGACACGCGTATACCACACGTCGTGGACACGCAGCGATCGATAACAGCTGCTTCATTACTGCGACCAGCCGCGTCCAGTCAGAATTTTCCGACATAATGGACCAGCCGTGTTAGCTAATGTGTCGTAATTTAATGCAGGAGCCACCAGATGTGTATCGATAGGACAGAAGGATGCTCATTAGCTTTCATGAAATATGGCAGCAAAAGGCCCAGAAAATCTCCAGCATTAGTTCTGTTGCACACTAAGCAGATCTTCACCTGGCGCTTTGTGAGGTCGCTCGCAGGTTAGCAATCGCAGCAGACTTCCCGAAGAAATGAGGAACTGTTTCATTGGAGAATATTATCCTACGACGACAATGATTGCTAATAATATGTTCATAAGAGAAAAACAATCGTAAATATTATTTCATGTTTACTGCGAGTACCACTGCAACTTACTGTGACCGACTATTGATCAGTGGAGGCAAGTGAGTAAAGGATCACATAATACATTCGGGAGAAAGGAGGCTAACATTCTTGTCCGCCCACCATCCTGTTGTAGATTTTCCAGAATTTCCTTGATCAGTCGAGAGACGTGAGACATCGAATTATTGAAAAAGGGTACTGCCGATTACTTATCATTCTCATTCTGAGTTCACGCTCTTCAGCGACTACAAAGCCGAGGGACTTTTAATTTCCAACAGAAACTTCTTCTCCTGGAACAATCAAATTACAAATGTCTGATGACATTATACGCTGAGTAGAGGTGATGTTAACACCAAACTGCTTCTCCACGAGCCCTAAAAACTACAAAAACAAGCCAAGGCATAGACTGTACGAGGTGCTAGGTATCGGTCTGGAGAAATACAGCGTTTTCCAAAATGATCTTCACAGCGTTGATCACATGTATTTCAAGTTTTGTTTTCCGGTTTAGTTACTGACGAAAATGGCCACTCCACCTCCCTCTGCCCCCAACAAATGACACAGTGTGTGGAATGGTTGATAGAGACCAATCTGACTTCCTGACCCAGAGAACTCCCAAACATGCTGCTGAAGCCCACCACAATCACGTCCGATCAACAGACAGTGGTACACGAGGTCCGAGGACTCCAGAAGTATCACGAAGAGGGCGAGTTCTGGAGGTCTGGGCGTGAGTGATGCAGATATGGAACAGGTGTAAAAGGCTTTTATCCGGAGCTCAGTGATATCAATCCGTCCAACGTCTCGACATTTGCAGTTACCGTCATACAGGGTGCTACACAAGAGACTGATGGTTCATGCCTACGAGATACAGCTGCTGCAAAGCACTTCAACCTGTTGACAGGCCAAAACGCAAAGTCTGAAAAATATGATTTCACGGACGAAGCTCTCTTTCATTTGCTGAGGAAGTTAAACCGATAAAATGTGAGGATCTGGAGTTATAAGAATCCCAACTTTAACATGGAAATTGTGACCAATAGTCCAAAGACTATGTGGTAGCACCAGTTTTCTCTGTGGAGGCGTAAATAACCTCTGCTGTTTATCTGGATATGGTGGAACAGTTTGTATTTCCACAGGTTGTAGAACTGCAACCTGACATCATGCTACAGCTGGGTGGTGCCCCTCCTCACTGGATCTCAATCCGTGGGAGAAGTTTGGACGACTCATTTCCAGACTGCTGGATAGGCAGAGGGGGACCCATTTTCTGGTCACCATATGTGACCCCATTACACCTTTTTCTTTAGAGTTTTGTGTAGGATGCTGTCTACCAGACCCTAATGTGGGACCTACATGAACTGTGAGTTCGCATCAGATCCGCAACTGCACACATTAATAAGCGCATGTTAGTCCAGACATGAGAGGAATTGGAATATAACTTAGATGTATTACATGTTACAGATGTCACACACACTGAAGTCTGCCGAACTCTACTATAACTTCAGCTCTTTGTGTGAACATTATGACGCAAACGGCACCTCTCTACCTATCCCCTTTTCTGAAGTCAAAGCTGTAAAGAACATTTTAGAACACACCATATTGATCCACTCAACTTTCAGTGCTATCCACAATGGTTCTTCTGTAGTCAGTGCTGAGTAAATTGAGTGAACACATGTATCGATAGCATCCCGTCACGTTCTCAATGGTATTAAGATCGGATGATAGGGGGGTGGGGTCTCTGGGGGGGAGAGCAAGTATTCATGGAACGCTCATCATCTCTGGTGCATGCAAATAAATAGCGGTAACTTGTCGCATTATCCTGCTGTAACATGGGATATGCATCATGGTACTCTTATCCCAGAAAGATATTTAGATGATATGCAAGAGTTTTCACATACATGCATATGCTGTTGGTTCTTATAGTAGGGCAATGGGGCGTACCTCCAACCCAGACCATATCTGGATCACCAATTCCCTGAACATAATCTTACTGACATGCTGAGTCCATAGTTTAATCTGACACACGCCTCACTGTGAAACACCAGTCACGTCGATACAAGTGAAACAATGCCACAAGCCCCCCACTGTTCGATGGCAGAGTGACAATATTCACAGGTCAGGCCAGTCACTGAGCTTTGTGCCTCGATATCACCAAAGGGACACGAGTTGGTCAGTGAGTGCTGGTTTGTTTGTCTGCATACAGACTTAGTAGATGTAGATCCCTGACGTGCCATAATCAAATCGTTGGCTTTCTGTTTCATACTGGACCTCAGTCGTCTCGTATGGCTCAGGAGGGGCGAGCTAGCTCCCACCCGCCAAACAGCTGTGGAGGTTTTGTGCTACAGTTTACACATTTGGAAGCCTTATCTCTGTGATACTGAATATCTGGCTCAGACTCTGCGGACCTCGGAAACGCAGATTGTTGTCTAATCTCCAGTGTCCTTTGATCTGTGTGTCTTGCACCGAATACCACCCGGCATTCAAAATCGGCTATCTAGTGAGGTGCTGCCTTGTTCACTGCGCACCTCTCTGTAACAGGCTGATCAAATGTAGCGTTTCACTCCCACTATGTGCTGCATCGACTCACCTAGCACAAAATACGCGTAGTCAATCCATTAGAGACGTACAAACCAACCCACATATTCTACACACTACAGAAAAGAAAATAAAGATGGTCCTTCTGGAAAACTTAGAACCTTTTATACATAACCATAAATCACTCCACATTGTCTTAATTTTAAAAAAGTGATGTAGAAAATAACACATTTTATCAGAATTTTAAAGACTATTTTATCTTAAAAAACTAAGCGCGCGCGCGCACACACACACACTCACACACACACACACACACACACACACACACACACACACACACACACACAAATTGAACGAAAACCCACTCTCCCATATGCCCAATGCCCACATAACTCAACATTATCAATAAATGAAGCCACCAACATGCTAATCTCTGGTGTCTTATTCATAACCAATGTCTATTAAGCAAGAATAAACATATTAAACGTAATTTAAGTACCTAAAATTATAGAAGAACTCTGGTTTGTTAGACTTTTGAAGCAGCACGTGTTAATTGTGCAACAGTGAATACATTTTATTTTTCTAATAATGAATATAATATAAATCGGTATACACAGTCACCGCATGTTGATGCATTCTACTTTTGGACCTTCTAATTACAACGAAATGAAACACAATTTTCGTGCCATACACGTTTCGAGTTTATTCTTTGCAAGGCACTTCAGTGGCCTGGAACACGCACATATTTTTGTTATACTTTATAGTTTACATTTGGGACGATGTATATATACGTTATAAAAAGTTCTGGCACTCTGCTTTTCTATGATGTAGCAATAAAGATCGAACGTTGTTGGCAAATATTCAGTGTTTTTATGACGTTTGTCATCTGTTTGTGTTCATGTGTGTGTGTGTATGTGTGTGCGTGTGTGTGTGTGTGTGTCTGTTGTTTGTTAACCGGGGGCCTAGAAACGACGGAATGGCTTCGTCCCCGCCACAGCCGTCTACAACCCCACGACGACTACCGCAGTCCACTTCACCCCTCCGCCGCCCCACACCGAACCCAGGGTAATTGTGCGGTTCGGCCCCCGGTGGATCCCCCAGGGAACGTCTCACACCAGACGAGTGTAACCCAATGTTGGCGTGTATACATACGTGGAGAACTTGTTTGCGCAGCAATCGCCGACATAGTTTAGCTGAGGCGGAATAAGGGGAACCAGCCCACATTAGCCGAGGCAGATGGAAAACCGCCTAAAAATCATCCACAGACTGGCCGGTTCACCGGACCTCGACCCAAGTTTGCCGAGCGGATTCGTGCCGGGGTCCAGGCGCTTCTTCCCACTCCGGAAAGCCGTGCATTAGACAGCTCGGCTAACTGGGCGGGTATGCATATTTATGTGTGTGTGTGTGTGTGTGTGTGTGTGTGTGTGTGTGTGTGTGCGCGTGTGTATACACACTCACTCTCTCTCTCTCTCTCTCTCTCTCTCTCTCTCTCTCACACACACACACACACACACACACACACACACACACACACACACATGCACATCCAAACTTAATATATTTATATACACACCCACACGCACACACACACACACACACACACACACACACACACACACACACACACACAAGCAGACGCATGCGCAATTTAAAAATAAAAAGGTATACATACCATCACCTAATCATATGGAAGCGATGAAAGATGTTGTCAAAACTATAATAAAAAATATGTGGAACAGTATGATGTCGCTAAGAAACAGGTCCGTCACATACTTCCGTTAACTGTAAAATCTATGGGATTTAATTTTATGCCTGTTTTAAATGAAGGAATTTCTCTTCGGGCTAGACGAACCAAAATGCACAGCCTCGAGTGTATACCTTTTCAGTCAAGCCTAATACTTAGAAATTAGTGTGTAAATTCCATCTGAGCACTACTCACGCGTTTGAACTCCTGGATAGAAAGAATTACCGTCTAATTTCCTTTCCGTAAAAGTCTAGAATAAAGTTTCGGTGATAACGTCATGATCAGAGACACAGTTGCAGATCATATAGCCAACTATACAGTAAGAGTAGTTTACGGCTCTCTGAAGAGACTATAGTGACAGATAGGTAATGTGAATCAACGAATAACGTGTCGCTCCCAGACTGGTATGAACCTTCGTATCTGACGCCACTTCGTCGCCTTATGTGTGAACTTTGCTACTTATTTTATAACGCGCCTTCTCATTTAGCGGGATGTGTCCAGATGAACTGCGTTGCAAACCTTTCGACCACAGACAAACTTCAGATTGTTAATGAATTTCGAACTTAGGACACCAGTGTGTGTCTGACCACCAAAGGACGAAGTCGTTAGTGGCTATAATTATCAGTCGGAACCATATGAAACTGAAACAGGAAGCTCCTTATCGTGATAACTGATCGAGCAACAGAAGACAACTGGGTCACTGTATTCTCTAAAGAAGGTACATTCCAGAGCTCTAATAAACTGTCTTACATCATAGGATGCGTTCATTCTTAAATGTATTGACCTATAAAGTAGTTATTAACTTTTTTCTCACATTTTCCGATTTAATGTTGATGAGAGTGTTGTTTTGGACACAAAATATCAATTCCACATGATATCAAATCTGATACTTCTACAATACTTTCCGTAACGTCAACAAAGTTAGTACTCAGCACACTTAGCCAACTCTGCGGGCTTTCATTGACCTCTTCACTCGTTATGTTGGTTTTCCCATTCACGAGATCGGGCCACCATGCATTTAATTCTGGCTTACTCCTCGCAGGATTGGCAGGTTTATCCACATTAGTACATCTGGACGTACTATGGGAACAGAAAAGCCAAACCCAAGCTGGTTCCCCTCCGTTTCGATTTTCTCCTGCTTCCTTCTCTGTGCATCCTCTCATTTCAGTCCTCCCTCCTCAACTCCTTCCTCGTTCACTCAAATGTCTTCCGCAAATCCTCTTCATGCTCTGGAGACTTTCGGAGAGCTTTTTCCTTCTCCCCAGCTCAATACAGGGTGAGTCACCTAACATTACCGCTGGATATATTTCTTAAACCACATCAAATACTGACGAATCGATTCCACAGGCCGAATGTCAGGAGAGGGTCTAGTGTAATTGGTTAATACAAACCATACAAAAATGCACGGAAGTATGTTTTTTAACACGAACCTACGTTTTTTAAATGGAACCACGTTACTTTTGTTACCACATCTGAACATATAAACAAATACGTAATCAGTGCCGTTTGTTGCATTGCAAAATGTTAATTACATCCGGAGATATTGTACCCTAAAGTTGACGCTTGAGTACCACTCCTCAGCTGTTCGATCGTGTGTATCGGAGAGCACCGAATTACGTAGGGATCCAAAGGGAACGGTGATTGACCTTAGGTACAGCAGAGACTGGAACAGCACATTACGTCCACATGCTAACACCTTTTTATTGAAACTTCCTGGCAGATTAAAACTGTGTGCCCGACCGAGACTCGAACTCGGGACCTTTTCCTTTCGCGGGCAAGTGCTCTACCAACTGAGCTACCGAAGCACGACTCACGCCCGGTACTCACAGCTTTACTTCTGCCAGTACCTCGTCTCCTACCTTCCAAACTTTACAGAAGCTCTCCTGCGAACCTTGCAGTACTAGCACTCCTGAAAGAAAGGATATTGCGGAGACATGGCTTAGCCACAGCCTGGGGGATGTTTCCAGAATGAGATTTTCACTCTGCAGCGGAGTGTGCGCTGATATGAAACTTCCTGGCAGATTAAAACTGTGTGCCCGACCGAGACTCGAACTCGGGACCTTTGCCTTTCGCGGGCAAGTGCTCTACCAACTGAGCTACCGAAGCACGACTCACGCCCGGTACTCACAGCTTTACTTCTGCCAGTACCTCGTCTCCTACCTTCCAAACTTTACAGAAGCTCTCCTGCGAACCTTGCAGAACTAGCACTCCTGAAAGAAAGGATATTGCGGAGACATGGCTTAGCCACAGCCTGGGGGATGTTTCCAGAATGAGATTTTCACTCTGCAGCGGAGTGTGCGCTGATATGAAACTTCCTGGCAGATTAAAACTGTGTGCCCGACCGAGACTCGAACTCGGGACCTTTGCCTTTCGCGGGCAAGTGCTCTACCAACTGAGCTGCCGAAGCACGACTCACGCCCGGTACTCACAGCTTTACTTCTTTGGTAGAGCACTTGCCCGCGAAAGGCAAAAGTCCCGAGTTCGAGTCTCGGTCGGGCACACAGTTTTAATCTGCCAGGAAGTTTCATATCAGCGCACACTCCGCTGCAGAGTGAAAATCTCATTCTGGACCTTTTTATTGGTCTTTTTCACTGACTCACATGTACATTACCATGAGGGGTGAGGTACACGTACACACGTGGTTTCCGTTTTCAATTACTGAGTGGAATAGTTGTGTCCCGACATGTCAGGCCAATAGATGTTCAATGTGGTGGCCATCATTTGCTGCACACAATTGCAATCTCTGGCGTAATGGATGTCGTACATCTGGTGTAATGTCGCCGCAGGCTGCCACAATACGTTGTTTCATATCCTCTGGGGTTGTAGGCACATCACGGTACACATTCTCCTTTAACGTACCCCACAGAAAGAAGTCCAGAGGTGTAAGATCGGGAGAACGGGCTGGCCAATTTATGCGTCCTCCACGTCCTATGAAACGCCCGTGGAACATCCTGTCAAGGATCAGCTTAGTGTTAATTGCGGAATGTGCAGGTGCACCATCCTGCTGATACCACATACGTCGACGCGTTTCCAGTGGGACATTTTCGAGCAACGTTGGCAGATCATTTTGTAGAAACGCGATGTATGTTGCAGCTTTTTGGGCCCCTGCAATGAAGTGAGGGCCAAAGACGTGATAGCTAATGATTCCGCACCATACATTTACAGTCCACGGTCGCTGTCGCTCTACCTGTCTGAGCCAGCGAGGATTGTCAACGGATCAGTAATGCATGTTCCGTAGATTCAGTACCCCGGGGTTTGTGAAACCCGCTTCATCGGTAAACAGGTAGAACTGCAACGCATTCTCTGTTAATGCCCATTGACAGAATTGTACTCGATGATTAAAGTCATCACCATGTAATTGCTGATGTAGCGACACATGAAACGGGTGAAAGCGGTGACGATGCAGTATGCGCATGACACTACTTTGACTCAGTCCACCGGCTCTCTCAATGTCCCGTGTACTCATGTGTGGGTTCATGGCAACAGCAGTTAACACACCAACTGCACCCGCTTCTCCTGTGACGGACCTGTTACGGACCCGTTTGCGTGCTACGACCATACTTGTTGCATACAGTTGGCGGTAGATGTTTTGCAATGTGCGGCACGTTGGATGCTCTCTGTCCGGGCACCGTTCTGCATACACCCTGCAGGCTTCAGCTGCATTTCGTCGACACTCGCCATAGATGAGTATCATCTCCGCCTTTTCAGAGTTCGAATACACCATGGTCACAGTTCCTACAACACTACACTATCACAGACGTCTGGTAACACGGTGTACTAAAGTTGGTCTGCGTGCGGAGACGAATGCAGAATAACAATAGCAGCAAGCGCTACATGCGGACACTGCGACAGCCAGACCAAACCACAACAGTGCACTACAGCCACACTCGTAAACACGGTCGTCATCGTAAACATGTCCCTGCAGATGCTTCTCGCCGACCGTGGCCCGTGTTTGTTACAACACGCAACTGAACTTCGGAGGTTTCAAGCGTCCACTTTAGGTTACAATATCTCTGGATGTAATTAACATTTTACAATGCAACAAACGGCACTGATTACGTATTTGTTTATATGTTCAGATGTGCTAACAAAACTAACGTGGTTCCATTTATAAAAACGTAGGTTTGCGTTAAAAAACACACTTCCGAGCATTTTTGTATGGTTTGTATTAAACAATTACACTAGCCCCTCTCCTCACGTTCGGTCTGTGGAATCGGTTCGTCAGTATTTGATGTGGTTTACGAAATATATCCAGCGGTAACGTTGACTCACCCTGTATACAACCAGTCTCTTTTACAGATTTTCATTGTCCTTTCGTATATTAACTACTTCGTCTTTTGTAATTTTACCTTCTTCATCGTAGCACCTTGTGCTATCGAAGACTCCACTCCCATTGATTCTGTCCACGACAGAATTACCCTTTTCTCATTACACCAACACAAACGACAAAGACACTTAAAACTCTACTATCCTAGCACGTCTCACTACTTTACATACGTACACTATGTGATCAAAAGTATCCGAACACCCCCAAAAACATACGTTTTCCATATTAGGTGCTGCCACCTACTGCCAGGTTCTCCATAACAGTGACCTCAGTAGTCACTACACATCGTGAGAGAGCAGATTGGTGCACTCCACAGAACTCACGGACGTCGAACGTAGTCAGGTGATTGGGTGTCCCTTGTGTCATACGTCTGTGCGCGAGATTTCCACACTCCTAAACATCCCTAGGTTTGGAGAGGGGGTGGGTGTTTTGGGGGAGGAAACCAAACAGCGAGGTCATCGGTCTTATCGGAATAGGGAAGGATGGGGAAGAAAGTCGGCCGTGCCCTTTCAAAGGAACCATCCCGGCATTTGCCTGTAGCGATTTACGGAATTCACAGAAAACCTAAATCAGGATGGTCGGACGAGGAATTGAATCGTCGTCCTCCCGAATGCGAGTCCAGTGTGCTAACCATTGCGCCACCTCGCTCGATAAACATCCCTAGGCCCACTGTTTCCGACGTGATAGTGAAGTAGAAACGTGAAGGGACACGTACAGCACAAAGGCGTACAGGCCGACCTCGACTGTTGACTGACAGAGACCGCCGACAGTTGAAGAGGGTCGTAATGTCTAATCAGCAGACATCTATCCAGATCGTCACAAACAAATTCCAAACTGCATCAGGATCCACTGCAAGTACTATGAGAGTTAGGTGGGAGGCGAGAAAACTTGGATTTCATAGTCGAGCGGCTGCTCGTAAGCCACACATTAAACCGGTAAATGCCAAACTACGCCTCTCTTGGTGTAAGGAACATAAACATTGGACGATTGAACAGTGTAAAAATGTTGTGTGGAGTGACGAATCAGGGTAGACAATGTGGCGATCCGATGGCAGAGCGTGGGTATGGCGAATGCCCGGTGAACGCATCTGCCAGCGTGCGTAGCGCCAACAGTAAAATTTGGATGCGGTGGTGTCATGGTGTGATCGTGTTTTTCATGGAGGGGGCTTGCACCCCTTGTTGTTTTGCGTGGCAATATGCCAGCACAGGGCTACATTGATGTTTTAAGCATCTTCTTGCTTCCCACTGTTGAAGAGCAGTTCGAGGATGGTGAATGCGTCTTTCAACACGATCGAGCACCTGTTCGTAATGCACGGCCTGTGGCGGAGTCGTTTATACGACAGTAACTTTCCTGTAATGGATTGTCCTTCAGAGAGTCCTGACCTGAATCCTATAGATCACCTTTGGGTTGTTTTGGAACGCCGAATTCGTGCCAGGTGTCACACACCGACATCTATCCTCTCCTCAGTGCATCAATCCGTGATGAATGGGCTGCCATTCCCCAAGAAACCTTGCAGCACCTGATTTAACTTATGCGTGCGAGAGTGGAGGCTGTCATCAAGGCTAAGGGTGGGCCAACACCATAGTGAATTCAAGCATTGCCGATGGAGTGCGCCACGAAGTTGTAAGTCATTTTCAGCCAGGTGTCCGGATACTTTTGATCACATACTGTACATATTGAGCCGGATTCCCTGCTCACGACCATTGCCCGTTTCAAACGGCGCAGACTACTCCGATACTTCAGACTCTGGGGTCGCGAAAACTCTACTCACCAAACACAAAAAGGTAGATAGTATCAATGAGAAGGACTCTTAACCATAACTCTATCTCAATACTTCTTTCTGTAACTTAACTACTCTGCCTGAGTGGCTGCACACGGTTATTACCTTACACCTTGAAACCACATTTCCTGCTCCTTGGCAGTATTCAGCTTCACCTCCTGAGTGGCTAAACATGGTTAATACCACACACAGGGCGTCTGTCATCAGAATCGGCAGGTGTATTATCTTTGGTATTTCAGGAGATATTTGAAATTTCGTTTATGCGCTTTGCAGGTGGAGTCAGCCCAAACAAATACAGCTCAAGTCGTTCATGCGAGACCCAGTGCTGACGGACAGCGTCGGTTTGCTTCCCGGTACGAGAAGAATGACTTTTAAAGTGGCATTTTACATGCCCATTCGATTGATCGCTCCCAGATTAATACATACAATTGCACGTCTTCCACGTGATAAACAACACAGTAGCTGATTAGAGGCGCGTAATTCGGACCAACGAGTCGCTAATATTCCTCTATTCAAATGATGAAAGGCGCCGAAAACACCGATGGCCCAATGAGATCTTGAACCTGCAGAATATAGGGGGTTTAGTTCAGACATGAGGTGATTCTCTGGTGTTTTGGAGATATTTATTGTACCATATGATGGGCCCACTCCTTCACGTGAATGTGAACATGAACGAGGATGTTTACTTCGAAATCATCGGTGACTAATTGTTGACCTTCTTTCTAGATCATTATGAGTATGCTGTGAACACTCCCTTCTTCCAAGGTGACAACAGCCGAGATTGCGGAATTGCAGGCATTCGTTCCTGGTTTGACGAACGCCCAAACGCCCTATCATACCTTTATTGTTCGGCTAAACGAGCTCGTATTAATACCATAGAAAATGTCTGGCACTGTTGATGAAATGTAGCAATCATCGTTCTCGAATTTGGTAGCTCTGCGGAAACTAGTAATCAATGAGAGGCTTCAGTTGGTTGTGGCATAAGTAAACAAACTTGTGAACTCTCTTTCTCGCTGAACTGAGGAAGTTGTCAACGCTGGAGAAGGTGTTGGTAACATTGGTGTTATTTCACTGGTAGTGTATCGTATTAAATATTAACTGTTCAACAATGGTAATGAAGGTTTCCGTGGAGCGCTGAAGCATTATCTAATGGAGGCCTAGTGAATTTTTGTGACCCTAGAGATATCGCCAACATTTAGCTATGCGTTTCGAGGTCGCCTTGAGTTACGACATTAGCGTAATATTTACTACAGCTTTCCCGCGTTGCCTCTTGACATTGCTAAGGCTTCGTTATTGTTGGAAGACTCTGGAAATAAATCTGAAAAAATACGGCGGTCAGGCGTCGGTAACCCGGAACTGTTTCTGACTAACTGGCAGCCTCCTAGCCTCGCCAGCAGTAAATCGCTCTCTTACCCGTAAGTTACGAGACTGAGAACGCCGAGACTACGGTATTTCATCAGATTACATGAGCCTTACCAAAAGAACTCACTGTTGCAGAAAGATTCTGGAATCCAGCCTGAACACCAATTACAACAGCCGTTATCCGTGATGTTGTAATTAACAAAACCAAACATTTTCCACTAAGCCGTGACTTTCTAAAAAACTAATTATATCTCGAAAAAATTTTGATAAAATTTCAGAACATTTTTAATAGTCCCATTAATGTCGCGTCAGACATCAGTCTTTGCGTGTTCTTAGGTTCTTTACCCTCTTTATGTGATGTGGCAGATAAAAAGTAGCCTAATTTGGGTTAGTTCAGTTTCAACTTCGCAACTACTAAAAGTGTGTATTTATTTTACCACACGTGTTTTGTTTTATTCCTACTGGATTGCAGCATTATATATTTCATGACGTAAGACACGACAAAATCTCATACCTACAAACATCGATCAAAATAAAGTGACTGATAGTCGAGCATGGGTCATGGAGATGTCCATTCATTTATGTCTGCACACATGAGATCGCTGCGGCAGTAGTAGCTGCACGTTTCTGTTCTTGGACACTTTCTAACGCAGTCCGTTACCATGCAGTATTGGATTTTTTACTACCGAGGTAATATTACCAACTAGTTTAGGACATTATGTTGCGTAAAATAAACGCGTCGCTCATAGAAGTAAGGCAAACAACGAAATGGAATAACAATGATACCGTATGTCACGTCTGCAACTGATGGTAGCAACTGGAACCGAGGCAGCAGAGCGATGTGATAACAGCAAACAGAATGCAAATCGTGACCAAATTTGTTCCAAGTTCGTTCCCGGATTGGTTATTGCTACAGTAGCTGTCCTATAATCAACTAGTAGTAAATTCCGGTCCAGGTGTAATGTCTATTTACGTTATCCTGCCTAAAAGTAAGTCTGTTTCTTTGTATCTGTAGTGTTGTCAATTTATCTACTACATCTCGTTTTTACTCCGAATGGCGGCAATCAATCCACCTGTCATGAGATTTTACAATTTTATCAAGTCATGCAGCGTGTCTTTTTTCTGCCTATGTTACCTTTTATTTCAAGCATCCCAGGGGATAAGATAAGGCTGGGAACTGATTTTGACCCAGCTTTAGTTTCATTTTTATTGCCTTTGATATTCAGTACACCATGTGCTTTTAAGCACTTTTCCTAAACATTGGATTGTATTCATGTGGGTTTAATTGGAACGCATGCACATTACTGAATTCAGGTGTACTTTCTTGGTTAAGCCTTGTAACAGACATCTGGGAAAGGTCACTGAGTTTAATTTTCGAAACTGGCCTGAAGTGCCGCTATGGCGAGGCTATTATCCGCTCGGGCTTTCTTAATGTTCTGCCTCGCAAATGGTTCCCTCACACCTTTGTGCAAGGCACACGCTTGTTCAAATTTAGACTCCGAACCGATGGAAAATACTTCGGTATTTTCTAGCAACACGTTCCGTAATTTTTTTCTCTTCGTACACTCGACACCTCGTATAATCTGCACATTTTTCTCTATTACTTCCTTGATTTGTTTCTTTGTTTCTTCCTTTTCTCCGTCGCGTAATTCCCTGGTGAACTGACTGGACCTAGTTTCACCGCTATTGTCGTTATTGGTATGGTTGAGCTATTAACAATTGGCTGAAACCTGCATTCGTATGGCGTGCTCCTCGAATCCAATACGGACAGTTGTGTCCTTGTGCAGAATAACTTCGCCTGTGCTGAGATCAAGTACTGCCTTATGTTCATTCAAGACGTTCGTGCCGAAGATTGATGAATCGCCAAATTCGGCATGACCAAGAAATTTGCTTCAAGCTTGTGTCCTTGACACACGGACTCTAATCGAGTTTGGAGTTTCTCCTCTATATATTTGCCTACCAAAGCTCCTCTTATTTTTGTTTTCGACAAAAATGCTTCTTGATACACTGCTGGTGCGCTGCCTCCGGAATGGTGGTGATACTGGTGCCGCTGTCTCAATTCCCCGCAGCCGAATGTCTCCAACTTTGACAATAATTATAGGATGTAGGTTCTTCTTTGTCTTCTGAAGCAGTCTCTACCGTGTTCTCACAGACGTCCGCAGCTCGTGATCGTGCGGTAGGGTTCTCGCTTCCCGCGCCCGGGTTCCCGGGTTCGATTCCCGGCGGGGTCAGGGATTTTCTCTGCCTCGTGATGACTGGGTGTTGTGTGATGTCCTTAGGTTAGTTAGGTTTAAGTAGTTCTAAGTTCTTGGGGACTGGTTGACCATAGATGTTAAGTCCCATAGTGCTAAGAGCCATTTCTCATAGTCCAACATGTGAATTCGACTCAATCCGATAGCTGTCATGGAAGTTCCGCAATTCTTTCGCGCCCTTCCCTTAAACAACTCCCGTGTACAGCTGCAACAGCGCTGTTCGTTATTCAGGTTTTGCTGCCAGGTCCTTACGATTTCGATCACCTAACGATTCCTGTATGGTTCATGCCAGTTACAATGAAAGCTCCGGTTGTTATTGCCTCCACTGTATGTTCCCAGTTCCGTTTTCTGTCTGGTTCTGTTTCTCTCTGGTCACTTTCTCCTGGCGGACCATTCCTGTCTTGGTTCCACTCGTTACTCCCATGTGGTTGTTGGTTGTTCCCATCGTAATTTATTTTCCTTTCTCTCTCTCCGTGCTGTGCTTCATATACAATTTAGAGCCCGTGGGGATTAGTGCCTCAAACATTTTGACTGGGCTCCTGAACCGTGACTACTCCAGATCCGGAGTATTGTTTGATTTGATCCTGTGTCTCACTTTCCGTGAATTATTAGCGAGCACTCTTAGGAAAATGCGTTGATAATGTGGAAGTATTTAAGAGCCTTCCCCACGGCATGTAATTATATATGAAACACAACATGTAGAGAGCGAAAGGAAAAGAAATATAGTGGGGACGACCAACAGCCACCTAGGAGCAATGACTGAAGAAATGTCAAGAAGTGATCACAGAGAAACAGAAGCAGAACTGGTGAGAAAAGCGTCCATGAATTCCGAGTACGATCGACAGTTCGTCGCAAAGCACTGCAGCTTCACTGCCAACCCCTCCATGTGTCCGCAAATGAAGTCCAGTCTGGACACCAGTGGCCACAATGCTGTCAACCCTCGGGTAGTGTGTGCTCCCATTATCCCGGAAGTTTTAAAATTTAGCTCCAAAGAGAAATATTTGTGGTCAAACGCAGGCACCTCTCTTGCCTCTTTGCTCATTCCAGTCTCGGTCACTCTAATCTGTTCCACGAGTTGCGAAACCTCATGTAGCATGTGTGTGCGTGTGTGTGAAATCTTATGGGACTTAACTGCTAAGGTCATCAGTCCCTAACCTTACACACAACTTAACCTAAATTATCCTAAGGACAAACACACACACCCTTGCCCGAGGGAGGACTCGAACCTCCGCCGGGACCAGCCGCACAGTCCATGCGTATATGACACGTGTATCATACCTTCTCAGTGGGACACATTTGTCCATACCGTGGCACCTGCCTTGTGACCTGATGCCCTGCAGTGGATCCACGTGTATGCAGCATCCCGTCATTGACTCTACGCAAAGACTCAGTGACATCTGAGCGTGGTGTTCCCTTCCGTGCTTCCTGATCCAAACGGTATATGCCTCCGTGGCTAACTTTTAAACTTTTCTTGGATTGAACCTGATGATTATCTATATTCTCTGTCTTCTTCGACGTCTCCACTAAGATATTCTAACCCTGTGTTTCTATTGAGGACGAAACTCTTGTATTTTTCCTTGGGTGCTACTGGCTAACCTGGCATGTATAACTGCGCCAAGCACTACTTTCTTGACGTCAGCCGCTTCTATTCTAGCTAGTTGTGCATCTTACTTCACTCCTAGAGCAATGTGCTTTGAGTTGGTGCTCATCTTCCATACTTCTCTGCTACCCCGCCTAGCATTCGATGTTATTCATGCGTGCTGTCAATTTCTCAACTGACTTCTCGAATTTGTCACTTAGCTTGTTTCCTAAATTTTTAGTTACTTGTTCCCTTACTTCTTTCCTGCTTCTTCTAACGTCTTTTCTAAGTTTTTCGCATCTTGATCCCTCTTCATTTCTAATTTTGTTACTTCTTTTTTTCTATCCCTTTTCACTTGTATCAAGAGTGCTATGACTGTGTTTGGCAGTAACTCTGTCGGCTACTGGTGAGGAGACACGTGACTCCCTCGTTCTATTGCGCTGATGTGGCAGAATTAGCCCATTGTGCCCCTACTCTGTATCAACCCCGATCTTGACTATAGCATCTACGTGCCTATCATCAACTCAACTTCTTCCTCGCTCATGTTTCTCATTTGTCCAAACGTCCAATAAGATTTTTCTGTTTTTTCCTTATCATCGAGACTCGCTGCTGAATGCCCTTGGTATAGTGCGAGGTGCCGGGGCTAGCAGTATATTTAACACTAAATTCTTCTCGAATCTTCATATGGAAATGATGCTCTAAGCCTCCCCTTTTCTAACTCCTACTTTTGCTGTTGCACATGGATTAAGAAGAAACGCGAACTGACTGTAATCGACACTGCAAGTGGAGTAGAAAAGAGTTTGACACCTGCAATAATTTAATTTGATAGACATTAATTAAATAAAGGAAAGTTTCAGTAACGTAGTGAGAAATGAAAGGGTTGCTCTACCGATTAACAGAATGAAAGTTCTGTCCAAAATAGCTATTTGATTTATTATGACTAAACTCAAAATCATAAACAAAACACATGAAACATTTACATCAATCTGGATCAAATTGGATACTCAAATAAATGCTGTGAAGGTGAAGTTGTCCATAAACTAGATTGTGACATTTATGACGAAGTGGTATGTGGAGCCAATCCCTTGCAACTCAAATCTTAAGAGAAACACACGACCAACCCAACACTAATTGCTGCTACAGCAGTGACAACTCAGACAATGAACACCCAAGACAGAACAAAGTTATAAAAAGACGAACAGGCGCGCTCTGCTGAGCTCTGATTATCACAGTGCAAATTCCATAATTAGCTGGTGCTGCGGAGATACATTACCAAGCTGTCTTCTTAACTGCAAGCACACGATCTGGCATACCGGAAGCGATGGCTGGTTGCTTCGACATCCCGTCGTGGTGATGATAATGTCGCGAGTATAGCCTGAAACCAATTGTCCTGATCTGGTTGTTCCAGACTAAAGACTTCCTACCAAGACAAATGCGCTTCTGTGGGAGACGAAGAAGGCTCGCCACACAATCACTGACGGTACAGTGATTGATTTTAACAAGCGAAGTCACACAGCAACTCCGATGCAGTCAACTTTAGCCAAAACTTCCCAAGACAGAAAACATAGGCCGCTTGTACGCAGAACGCTCAATTGCCAACTGTACTCGGAAAGTTACGTTGAAGACGAAACTTCAGCAACTTCGTAACACAGTTACAATCAAATAAAAGTATATTAGACAGCCAACGGACCGCAGGCTGTCCAGAGCAGCGAGAGCTCAGTCTCGCAACCTACTCCAACCGAAAGGCGAGAGACGACTCCCACAAGAGCACCCGTACAAACCGAACACAGAACATTCCCGCCCCAACGACAGTGGCCGTGGTCAAACGTTCCAATCAGCAACTCGAAAACCGGCGGAAAATTCCACTCTATTGCCAAAGCACTACCATTCCACCAATGGAGATTCTTGGCGCCAATTTCTGCGCCGATTTTGCTACGTCACGGAGCTATGTCCTGAGCAAGCCAATCACAGTTACGATTTGGCAGAAAACGTGGGAATTTGCCCGCCAAGACTGCCTGGGGACACAAGTCATTCCCACGCCTCGCTGGTAGCCCGCCAGAAAGTGTTTCGCTAAGTATCTGCGAAGTAACAGAATCTCTAGCCCAGCCGCTCCTTCAGGCCCCTGTGGGCGTGTCTCCGCCGCTCTACTGACAATGTCGTCGTCTGGAAAGCATTCACTCGACTCCCTCACACCCGTCGGCTTAACCCTTTCAAGATCAGCAGAGCCCGCCTGTCACCGGACCACACGGGTGACGAGAGACGCTGCGTGGGAAGTCCGCGAGTGAAGGAATAGCAACTTTTCACCGCATGCAATTAGAGAGGAAAATCGAATTACTCAGAGTAAGACAGGAATATCAGAGGGGGCTTCTGCCACCTCTCAATAGTAAACCATGTAGTCCACAGATACGCTCTCATCCCGATCCTGTTTGTTCTGCATAGTGCTACGATGCTCAGTCTGATTCCCCCGTTGTCTTAACCTTATTTTACTTCTTATTATCACTCACGCGACGTCGAACATGTCACTGAAAGAATGATATTAAATACTAAACATTACCTAACATATACAGGGTGGTCCATTGATCGTGACTGTGCCAAATATCTCACGAAATAAGCGTCAACCAAAAAAACCAGAAAGAACGAAATTTGTCTAGCTTGAAGGGGGAAAGCAGATGGCGCTATTGTTGGCCCGCTTGATCGTGCTATCATAGGTCAGACGGATATCAGCCGTGTTCTTTTAAATAGGAACCCACATTTTTATTACATATTCGTGTAGTACATAAATAAATATGAATGTTTTAGTTGGACCACTTTTTTCGCTTTGCGATAGATGGCGCTGTAATAGTCACAAACTTATGGCTCACAATTTTAGACGAACAGTTGGTAACAGGTAGGTTTTTAAATTAAAATACAGAACGTAGGTACGTTTGAACATTTTATTTCGGTTGTTCCAATCTGATACATGTACCTTTGTATACTTATCATTACTGAGAACGCATGCTACTACAGCGTGATTACCTGTAAATACCACATTAATGCAATAAATACTCAAAATGACGTCCATCAACCTTAATGCATTTGGCATTACGTGTAACGACATTCGTCTCAACAGCGAGTAGTTCGCCTTCCATAATGTTCGCATATGATTGACAATGTGCTGATGCATGTTGTCAGGCATTCTCGGAAGATCACTATAGGAAATATCCTTCAACTTTCCCCACAGAAAAAATCCGGGGACGTCAGATCCGGTGAACATGCGGGCCATGGTATGGTGCTTCGACGACCAATCCACCTGTCATGAAATATGCTGTTCAATACCGCTTCAACCGCACACGATATACGTGCCGGACATCCATCATGTTGGAAGTACATCGCCATTCTGTCATGCAGTGAAACATCTTGTAGTAACATCGGTAAAACATTACGTAGGAAATCAGCATTCATTGCACCATTTAGATTGCCACCGTCAAAATGGGGGCGAATTATCCTTCCTCCCATAATGCCGCACCATACATTATCCCGCCAAGGTCGCTGATGTTCCATTTGTCGCAGCCATCGTGGATTTTCCGTTGCCCAATAGTGCATATTATGCCGGTTTACGCTACCGCTGTTGGTGAATGACGCTTCGTCGCTAAATAGAACGCGTGCAAAAAATCTGTCATCGTCCCTTAATTTCTCTTGTGCCCAGTGGCAGAACTGTACACGACTTTCAAAGTCGTCGCCATGCAATTCCTGGTGCATAGAAATATGGTACGGGTGCAACCGATGTAGATGTAGCATTCTCAACACCGACGTTTTTGAGATTCCCGATTCTCGCGCAGTTTGTCTGCTACTGTTGTGCGGATTAGCCGCGACAGCAGCCAAAACACCTACTTGGGCATCATCATGTGTTGCAGGTCGTGGCTGACGTTTCACACGTGGCTGAGTACTTCCTGTTTCCTTAAATAACGTAACTATCCGGCGAATGGTCCAGACGCTTGGACACTTGGATGATGTCGTCCAGGATACCGAGCAGCATACATAGCACACGCCCGTTGGGCATTTTGATTACAATAGCCATACATTAACACGATATCGACCTTTTCCGCAATTGGTAAACGGTCCATTTTAACACGAAGCAAATACCGTCCACACTGGCGGAATGTTACGTGATACTTATACGTTTGTGACTATTACAGCGCCATCTATCGCAAAGCGAAAAAAGTAGTCCAACTAAAACATATATATTTCTTTACGTACTGCACGAATACGTAATAAAAAATGAGGGTTCCTATTTTAATAAAACGCAGTTGATATCCGTTTGACCTATGGCAGAGCCATCTAGCGGGCCAACCATATCGCCGTCTGGTTTCCCCCTTCAAGCTAGTCGAGTTTCGTTCTTTGTAGTTTTTCCGTTTGATGCTTACTTCGTGAGATATTTGGCCCGGTTCTATCAATGGACAACCCTGTATACATTCTTCTTAAACATTTCGGTCAGTATTCTCACAAAATACCTTTTATTCATATGTAATTAAATGTTTAAAAATCACTCATTTTCAAAATGTCGGCTCTGCTTTTGTATATTACGTGGCTTAGACGAAATCACTAGTGACTTCTCGTTCTTTTTCAAAATGGTTCAAATGGCTCTGAGCACTATGCGACATACCTTCTGAGGTCATCAGTCGCCTAGAACTTAGAACTAATTAAACCTAACTAACCTAAGGACATCACACACATCCAAGCCCGAGGCAGGATTCGAACCTGCGACCGTAGCGGTCGCTCGGTTCCAGACTGTAGCGCACAGAACCGCACGGCCACTCCGGCCTGCTCGTTCTTTTTCCTGCAAACGATTTGCTTAATAACTATCGAAACGCTTTCAAAACGTTTAAGTAGCAATGGTAAGGCAGTTTGTGAAGCCTGATAGCGGGAACCGTCCAAAATTGCATGCCTTTACAACTTACGCCCGCATCATTCAGCAACGAAGTCCGCCTGCGTCCTTCTCGATTAGAATTAGCAGGAATCAAGCGCTAGCTGCATGCGAGGAGGAGTAGTAGTAGTGGTATCAGCCAAGCTCGCAGTCGACATCAGCGGAGCCACGGCTGGGACGCGCGGCGTGCCGAGCAGCGCTCCGCACGTGTTTGTTTACTCGCCCTGCGAGGTACTGCGTTCGTTGTTGTGCTTTAGAGCTCTCACTAGTTTGGCGATCTCTTACTGCCAGGCGACGGTGAAACGTTCGACGGTTCCTTCGCGCGTCCACAGACTTATTTAATGGAACGCTTTTAGAGAGACGACATGCATGTCGATCTCCACGACCAGATAGCCATCCACCTGTCTATCGCTTCCAGTACAGTCCACCTCAAGATGAAGAACGAAGAGGCTTGTGACAACCTAGTCGGACGCTCCACCAACGGCTATCGCTTTCGCCATGCTGACCGTAACGTCAGCACAGTAACCGTGAACCACGCGGCTATGTGGGGACGTACAGTGCGCATATTCGAATTGCCTTTCGAAGTCGCGGCCGCGCTCGTCAGTGACGCTATACGGCCGTGTGGCACGGTCCTAAGCTACATGGAAGAGAAGTGGAACACCTTTGAAAACTGTCTCGTTCTCAATGGCGTCCGACATGTATACATTGGACTCAGCGCACAAGTGCCGTCGTACGTGTTCATCGGTGGTTGCCGAACCATCATTATTTATGACGGACAACCGCGAATGTGTGCTGGCTTTGGACGTCCGATCAAACTGCCTCCAGCACAGTTTTTTCCAGGAACCAAGTGCGGAAACAGTACAGATAGCGGCGTCGAGCACATTACTGCCTACGTACGTGGCAGCAGTTCTTCCGGTGTGCATAAAAGGCCGCAGTCTCACGCGACCTCGAGCTCAGCCGGCGATGAGCTCGTGACGGTGGCGTCGCACGAGACGCCCTTGAAGAACACAGTACCCGCTGCCACCACCACCACTGTACTCGTACCTGGGGCGTCAGTTCACGACGGCGGCCTCATGGCCGAAGGTGCTGACCCCAGCCCTCTGACGGGGCGACCATGCAGTCCCGGAAACAATGGTCGCCGAAGCGTCATAAGAAATACCGCCTCTCGATAGACGACCAATGGGACGGGCGCACGGAGCAAGCTGCTGACACAGTCTCTGACACATCATTGCCAACAGACTCTACCAGTACCATCCCAAGAGAGGTATCCAACGCCCAACGCCACGGACCGGACGGCAGCCTCACTCACCCCAGACGTCCCCATGACCAAAGCCCCTCAGGAAAAACACCATGTGATGGAGCCCATTGCCTGCGAAGACGCCCCGTCACTGGCCCCTTCCCCACTGGGTAATCGCTGCTGAAATGGAGGCAGAAGACCAACCAGACCCCATTGACGCTCCTAAACCGCACAGGACTGGTACCCCACTTGAGGTGAACCCCGCGCGACCGCTACGGTCGTAGGTTCGAAACCTGCCTCTGGCATGGATGTGCGTGATGTCCTTAGGTTAGTTAGGTTTAATTAGTTCTAAGTTCTAGGGGACTGATGATCAAAGAAGTTAAGTCCCATAGTACTCAGAGCCATTTGAACCATTTGAGGGGGACCTAATACCTGCAGAAGTGCTGTGTTAAAGCTGCTACAAGGATGAGTAGCTGACTGACCCGATTATCACCAAGGGACCGCCATTTGCATTTACATACTTCGCATTAACATTCCCATTGATACCGTGTTGGTACGATCAACGTTAAAAGCATACACTCTGTCATCAAAACGACGATGTTCCGTGACATGCTCCAGGCGGCAGACCTGGTTATCATCCTCCTTCAAGAAGTCCACGTAGAAAAATGGTTCAAATGGCTCTGAGCACTATGGGACTTAACATCTGAGGTCATCAGTCCCCTAGAACTTAGAACTACTTAAACCTAACTAACCTAAGGACATCACACACATCCATGTCCGAGGCAGCATTCGAACCTGCGACCGTAGCAGTCGCGCGGTTCCAGACTGAAGCGCCTAGAACCGCTCCGCCACCACGGCCGGCTTCCACGTAGAACTGCAATTGAACATTTGTAGGTACATGGCCCACAGCTTCCCATCTAGCGACGGTGCTGGCGGAACTGCCATCCTCTTAAGCGATGGCATCGAGGCATTGGATTCCATCTGCATGAGGCCTTGCCTTGATGGAAGGAACAGTCCATATTGTCAATGTGTACGCACCCTCCGGCACATCTCGCTGTGTTGCTTTATCCGGAGTCAAAAGAAATTGCTCCAGTCCTGAATACAAATACACAACACTATGTCATAGGGGGCGATTTCAATAGCGTCTTGGATCCAGCAGGCAAACGACCCAGGCACTCGTTAGAGATCTGGCACTGCAAGACATGTGGTATCTCCTTGTTAGGGAGCACCATGGCTATACATACTTCACCAACCACTCTGCCAAATGGCTCAAATGGCTTTGAGCACTATGGGACTTACCATCTGAGGTCATCAGTCCCCTAGAACTTAGAATTACTTAAACGTAACTAACCTAAGGACATCACACACATCCATGCCTGAGGCAGGATTCGAACCTGCGACCGAAGCGGTGAAAATAGTGTTGCTGTTCTATCTGCTTATGAAAATGTCAAGTTACTTATAAGTGGGTAGAAAAATAGATGATATTTTACCTCACAATCCGTGTACTTTTACCTCGCACCTTGATAGTATGCAGCTTTGCCCAGATCCTACGTCTGTGGTTCTACTCTAGCACAGGAGCTATAATTCTAGAAATAGTGGACACTGTCACATGCCGCCTGCTCTCGTAACCCAATACGTGCAGCAGAGGAGGCTTTATCCATGCAGCCATTACCAACATTGTTTTTATTCTTTGTCTTCAACTTCCCCTCCTTAATAGTACTTATGTGCAGAACTAATGCCATTTGTCTTCTGCACAGCCTTCATACACTCAAGAGCCAAAGAAACTGGTGCACCTGCATAAAATCGTGTAGGGCCCCAGCGAGCACGCAGAAGTGCTGCAACATGACGTAGCATGGACTCGACTAATGTCTGAAGTAGTGCTGGAGGGAACTGACACCTTGAATCCTGCGAGACTGTCCATAAATCCGCAAGAGTAGGAGGGAGTGGAGGTCTTTACAAAACAGCACATTGCACGGCTTACCAGATATGCTCAATAATGTTCATGTCTGGGGAGTTTGGTAGCTAGTGGAAGTGTTTAAACTCAGAAGAGTGGTCCTGGAGACACTCTGTAGCTATTCTTGACGTGTGGAGTGTCGCACTGACCTGCTGAAATTGCCCAAGTCCGTCGGAATGCACAATAGGCCTGAAAGGATGCAGGTGATAAGACAGGATGTTTACGTACGTATCACCTGTCAGAGTCGTATCGAGACGTATCAGGAGTCACATGTCGCTCCAGCTGCACACGACCTACACCATTTTAGATCCTCCACCAGCCTGAACAGTCCCCTGCTGACATGCAGGGTCCATGGATTCATGAGGTTGTCTCCATACCCGTAAACGTCCATCTCCTCAATACAATTTGAAACGAGACCGACCAGGCAACATGTTTCCAGTCATCAACACTCCAATGTCGGTGTTAACTGACTCAGGCAAGACGTAAAGCTTTGTGTCATGCAGTCATCAAGGGTAAGTGAGTGGGCCTTCGGCTCCGAAAGCGTATATCGATAATGTTTCGTTGAAGGGTTCGTACCCTGGCACTTGTTGAAGGTCCAGCATTTAAATCTGCCACAATCTGCGGAAGGGTTGTACGGGTACTTCTATCACGCTGAACGATTCTCCTCAGTAGCCGTCGGTGCGGTTTTTGCAGTATCTTTTCCGGCCGCAGCGATGTAGGAGATCTGATGTTTTACCGGATTCCTTATATTCGTTTATTACATTCACACTGATGCAATTCAGTTTTTGTTATACAATATAGCATTTGAGATTACACTTCAGTTCTTGAGACGACAATTCAGTTCTTAAAGAACAATATAGTTCTTGAGTTACAGTATAGTTCTTGAGGTACAATATACACTCCTGGAAATTGAAATAAGAACACCGTGAATTCATTGTCCCAGGAAGGGGAAACTTTATTGACACATTCCTGGGGTCAGATACATCACATGATCACACTGACAGAACCACAGGCACATAGACACAGGCAACAGAGCATGCACAATTTCGGCACTAGTACAGTGTATATCCACCTTTCGCAGCAATGCAGGCTGCTATTCTCCCATGGAGACGATCGTAGAGATGCTGGATGTAGTCCTGTGGAACGGCTTGCCATGCCATTTCCACCTGGCGCCTCAGTTGGACCAGCGTTCGTGCTGGACGTGCAGACCGCGTGAGACGACGCTTCATCCAGTCCGAAACATGCTCAATGGGGGACAGATACGGAGATCTTGCTGACCAGGGTAGTTGACTTACACCTTCTAGAGCACGTTGGGTGGCACGCGATACACGCGGACGTGCATTGTCCTGTTGGAACAGCAAGTTCCCTTGCCGGTCTAGGAATGGTAGAACGATGGGTTCGATGACGGTTTGGATGTACCGTGCACTATTCAGTGTCCCCTCGACGATCACCAGTGGTGTACGGCCAGTGTAGGAGATCGCTCCCCACACCATTATGCCGGGTGTTGGCCCTGTGTGCCTCGGTCGTATGCAGTCCTGATTGTGGAGCTCACCTGCACGGCGCCAAACACGCATACGACCATCATTGGCACCAAGGCAGAAGCGACTCTCATTGCTGAAGACGACACGTCTCCATTCATCCCTCCATTCACGCCTGTCGCGACACCACTGGAGGCGGGCTGCACGATGTTGGGGCGTGAGCGGAAGACGGCCTAACGGTGTGCGGGACCGTAGCCCAGCTTCATGGAGACGGTTGCGAATGGTCCTCGCCGATACCCCAGCAGCAACAGTGTCCCTAATTTGCTGGGAAGTGGCGGTGCGGTCCCCTACGGCACTGCGTAGGATCCTACGGTCTTGACGTGCATCCGTGCGTCGCTGCGGTCCGGTCCCAGGTCGACGGGCACGTGCACCTTCCGCCGACCACTGGCGACAACATCGATGTACTGTGGAGACCTCACGCCCCACGTGTTGAGCAATTCGGCGGTACGTCCACCTGGCCTCCCGCATGCCCACTATACGCCCTCGCTCAAAGTCCGTCAACTGCACATACGGTTCACGTCCACGCTGTCGCGGCATGCTACCAGTGTTAAAGACTGCGATGGAGCTCCGTATGCCACGGCAAACTGGCTGACAATGACGGCGGCGGTGCACAAATGCTGCGCAGCTAGCGCCATTCGACGGCCAACACCGCGGTTCCTGGTGTGTCCGCTGTGCCGTGCGTGTGATCATTGCTTGTACAGCCCTCTCGCAGTGTCCGGAGCAAGTATGGTGGGTCTGACACACCGGTGTCAATGTGTTCTTTTTTCCATTTCCAGGAGTGTAGTTCTTGAGGTAAAGTTTGACTCTGATGTTTCAGTGCAGAGATGCTTTTAACCTACACGTTATTACTAATAACCAGGAAAAACTGAATCTCCCAACGGTGACACTAGCTGAGAATAGTTTTTACATTTATTTTTCTCCAGTAGTACTGGATGAGAACGGTTTTTTTTTAGAATTTTCTTATAAATTTAAGGTTAAAAAACTAATGAGTAGATACTACAACTAAATTCCACAGACCCAATAGCAAAGGTTTTACAACAATTCTGATGGACTGTGTACACTTAAACACTAATCTGAACTGGGTGGTGAAAAGCTTAAAAAATTTCTATTTACAAGGTTCGAATGGTGTGTAGATTTATCTTTATATATATAATTCTACTGTACGTGTGTATGTCACTGAACTCCTCTTAAGCGGCTGGACCGATTTGAATGAATTTCTTTGTATGCGTTTGGGCGGCGCCCTGGATGGTTTAGATTCACAAGTCAGCCCGGCAGATGGCGCTACAGTTGGTATCTAGGTAATTTACCTATACTGCATCTAAACGGCTGGATCGATTTGAATGAATTTTTGTGAATGCATTCAGGTGGGGGCCTGGATAATTTAGATTCACTAATCAACCCGGCAGATGGCGCAGCAGTCGGTATCTAGGTTATTTATCCATATTGCAACTAAACGGCTGGATCGACATGAATGAATTTTTTATATGCATTCAAGTGGGGGCCTGGAAAATTTACATTCTTGAATCAGCACGGTAGGTGGCGTTCCATTTTTGTGTGCAATATTGAGCGTATTAAATTCAGATATAAGTTACGTACATAGGATTTCGTTTATTTTTCGACATTTTAATTTGAGTGTATTACATTATGTGTGTTTCGTTATTTCGACATTTTAATTTTTTTTTTTTTTTTTTTTTTTTTTGCGGTGTCTTTTGATATTTCAGGTGTCGTATTTCAGTGAATATTAAGTGTATTATATCTACATATACATTACGTACATAAAACAATGCCACGTCTTCGTGGACAAGGAGGAAATATTGGTCGACGGACTCGGAATTCACAATTAGTCCAGAACCATCGGTTAAATAGATCGACAGAAGATCAATTGACGGACAATGAAAATTTAAGAAACCAGGCTGCAATCAGACGTGCTAATGAAAGTCAAGAGCAACGCAACGAATGCCTTCGAGTTAATGCATTGAGACAAAGACTGGCCTGTCAACGAGCCACCGACACATTCAGAACACGTGAACAACAGCGTTTGCAAGTGTATCGCGCATTGACACGTACATCACTTCTTCGCCTTGCGTTTGAATATGAGTCGGACATCGACTATTCGTCACATTCACAAATTGTAATCGGTGCTATGAACAAAAACAATGCCAACACTGTCATGCCCTCAAATACAAAGGTGAATCGGCCGATTTACGCTGCGCGTCTGGAAAAGTTGTATTGCCACCATTGAATTCCCCGCCAGAACCATTGAAAACACTGTTGGCTGGAGCTACATCTCAGTCTAAATTGTTTTTGCGTAAAATTTGCAAATTCAATTCGTGCTTTCAAGTGACATCATTTGGAGCAACAAAAATCGTTCAGAATGAGGATGGTCGCAATTTTCAATCAACATTTTAAGATTCAGGGTCAAGTGTATCATCAAATTGGTTCTTTAATGCCGATGCCTGATGCCGATTCAAAATTTATGCAAATCTACTTCATGGGTGATGATGAGTAGCAAATAAACGCACGCTGCCAGTACAACCATATCGAGCAGATGGAGGAGCGAGAAATTGTGGGTAATTTAGATCCGTTTTTACATAATCACAACCAGTTGGTCCAGTTGTTCAATACTGTTTCAAACAGACTGCAAAACGACAACTATACAGCAAACTACCATGTGGATAGCACGCGGGCCGATATAATGCCCCGACCATTAATGAAGTTGCAGTTGTTATGTTTGGCGACGCATTTGAACGTCGAGATATACGAATCCAACGCAGAGAGAACACAGTGCATACGATTGAAGACAGTCGTCGCTCTTATGACGCTTTGCAATATCCATTGATATTTTGGGAAGAAGAAGATGGGCATCATTTAAATATCAAACAAAAAAATGCAGGACAACGTCTGTCGGATCCGCTAGTCTTTATATATATGATTCTACTGTACGTGTGTATGTCACTGAACTCCTCCTAAACGGCTGGACGGATTTGAATGAATTTTTTTGTATGTGTTTGGGTGGCGCCCTGGATGGTTTAGATTTACAAATCAGCCTGGCAGATGGCGCTGCAGTCGGTATCTAGGTTATTTATCTATACTGCAACTAAACGGCTGGATCGACTTGAATGAATTTTTGTGTATGCATTCAAGTGGAGGCCTGGAAAATTTACATTCTTAAATCAGCACGGTAGGTGGCGTTGCAATTTTGTGTGCAATATTGAGCGTAATTGTCAGACAATTTCTGCAACATAGTAAGTACTAAAGATGCTTTGACTAATTAAAAGCTAATTATATTACAAGCTAATTATATTAATCATGCGTGGTTTCGTGAACGAGCTATTTTAGACGCAAAAATATCGACTTTGACGCTATTAACTTCAAAATACAACAATCATTGCGTGGCAGTGAAATACTGTTCAAATCGAGCGACACTGTTACCGATCCTGAAGAAGTAGTCAACTATACTGTTGAATTTTTGAATTCGCTGCATTTACCAGGAATGCCACCACATAACCTGCGATTAAAAATTGGCTCATTTTGCTTCGGAATATAAATGCACCTAAGCTATACAACGGTACAAGATTAGTCATAAAAAATTATGGGCAATGTTCTTGAAGCTACAATTTTGAACGGCAAATTTGAAGGGGAAGTTGTTCTCCCGCCACAAATCCCAATGATCCCTTCAGGCTCACCCATTCCCTTCAGAGGTCTGCAATTTCCAATTCGCTTGGCATTTGCCATGACTATTAATAAGTCACAAGGCCAAACAATGTCTATTTGTGGGTTAGATCTAGAAAATCCAGTGTTTTCACATGGCCAATTATATGTGGCGTGTTCTCGCGTTGGAAAACCGTCAAGTTTATTCATTTATACTCCTCAGGAATTGACTAAAAATATTGTTCATCAACTCGCATTAAGATAAAATTAATCAAACATTATTGATTATAACGAATTGTTTTTAGAAAAATTTATGTTATTTCAAAATGAATAGTAGTGAAATTATTATGTTATTTGTCTTTCATTTCATACTTTGCTTAATATCCTAATCGCTGGAAATATCATGCAGGACAACGTCTGTCGGGTCCCCTAGTATAGATGTATACACTGTGTGTATAAGTGAATATAAATATTTTTTCTGTTTATCCTTTTCTAATAAATATACATAGATTTCTTAAATTGTTTTCTTTTTTTACTTTTTCGGACGTGGTGTATATATCGTTTTATTGTTTTTTTCACACTTGATATGTGTATGTACAAATGTATGTAGTACACATAAATAAATAAATATTTACATCACACACACACAAAACCCCTTCTCTCGCTACAAGTAAGTAGTGTGTGTAATGGAGAGTTACAGTCCCATCATCACGAATGACCCGTTTACCATCATTAGGCGACAGGCCGATTTTAGACCGCAGCACAGTGTACACCTCGTGTCCTCTCGATCGAATACTGGTCTGCTGTACCATATGTGGCGCCTGCGGTGAAGCACCATCAACAGCGCTGTACAGGCCCTGCAAACAGTCTTCTATAGAGAGGGCTCTCCATACCATACAATGCACACCCTTAGCCCACCTTTGGGTGGCTACTTCCAATGCGCTATACGCATAAATTATTGGTCACACACCTACAAACTCCACAACTGGCAATCCATTCGCTTCACCTTTCATGTGGCCGATAACCATCTTGTTTTGTGGAACAATACCATAAAGATTATTGGTCGTGTATGAAGGCGTGCCTACTTCGTTACTGTGCTACCTCATTACTTCATATGGATCGCAGTTCTTCACCAAATAGATGAATCTATCTGTATTCACCTAAAGAAAGAATCTGCGAAATAGGTTCTCGCAAACTCATAATGAAAGCGATACATATGCAATTTGGATTGGCCTAGTACGCAAATCTTCACATAAATAAGTTTCGCAACTCTACTACAGTCTTCGGCATCTCCACAGCAACAAAGTTCTTGTTGAAAGAAATAATGTTATTGTCTAAATATCCCCTGCCAGTTCCTATCTCTTCTGCAAAGAAAACTACGGCTGTCTCTTTCTCTCTGTCTGTCTCTCTTTCTGTATACAACATTTAGTTCCGATCTTTTTAAAGTGTACTTCGAATCAGCCTGCTACTAGATTTGTGGCATCATCAATTTGTGTATGAAATAGTAACTGCGTCCAACTTATATCCCCTAATCATGGTCATGGGACTGGAAATTAATTATTTATTTACTTCAGCTGTATATTTGAATCGATTCCCAGTCAGCCATTAGCTTTGGAAGCAAGGAGTCTCTCCTGTGCTGGTATCTGACAGAGTGGTTCACGCATGCAGAAACAGGACGTGACTACTTGAGATGGCAAAGGACGCAGACCAGGTGTGTGCTTTTGTTCTGGGATTAGCGCGGTACTTCACGGAGCTGTGGGGCAGCCGGTAGCCAACAATGGTGTGGCGAGCCCACTGACGCTTCCAATCCCCCGGTGCACCCAGGCTTCAGGCAGCCTGTGAGGATGATAACATGCGAGAAACTTTTTCAAATCTGTTTTGCGATTATAACACTGTAATTATGTGTTTCCTTACGTGATCGGAATGAAAATGCACCTCAATTGTTTAAATATTCCACACACTGCAATCGATTCCTAGCAAATATTTTGAATAAACTGTATTCCATACACCACCTTGTATCCTGTAAATTGTTTAAATAAAGAACATTCCACACATTTTCTAAACTGGTTAAACAATATTTCATAAACTTCAATCGATTTTCATCAATCAATCAATATTTCCAGAAGGGAGGGGCAAGGAAACCTGAGGAATACTGATTTAATTAATTAGTCAGCCAAACTGATATTGTTGTACGGGGAGGCTATTCGAATAACCTGCAGTAGGTCGTGAATACCGAAAGTGGCGCAACTGAGCTGTTTCCCGCCATTTTACAGTCAATTTAATTAATTAGTCAATTAATTTGATATCAGAAGAGGAGCTGGGTTTCTGAGAGGAGGGAGGGGGAGGGGGCAGTGGTAGGTGTGACATAAACCACTGAACAGAAGAATAGGTTAAGGACGTATTATCCCCAGGGGGTCATAATTCGCTCAGCAGAACAATAGGTTAAGAACCTGTCAATCAAAAGAGGACAATACGTTGGCCCCTGTTGTTATCCCTGTTGTAGGTTACCCATAATTACACATGATACGAACTTTTTTTCCCCTACTGGCGCAATATAGAATTTGCTCACCACCACCAAATGAGGCGCTCCAGCCAGGGGAGACATCCATTTCATGCTAAAATCGGGACAAAGTTTTTGTCCACAACGTCTCTGCCAGTGCCAGCAAGAAAGTGCTTAAACTGTGTCTACACTGGAAATTTCCAAACTCCGCATGCACCGATTTCACTATCAGATTGTCAAACGTTGCTGATCCGAAGTTGCTATAGATAGAAACAGACAATTTCATGTACTTAGCGAAAGCAGCGATCCATGTGAAGGAATTAGGTACAATCCTGAAGAAGTGGAAATATCTGGATATGCAGTCGATAATCCTTATGGTATGATACCTCAAAACAAGAACGTTGTAGACCTGGTGAATGACACAATGAATAGTAGACACTGTGTGGATTCATGGGTCTTAAATACAAAATGTATGCATACCTTAAACAAACAGGTGCCACCCAAAGACAGGCTACAAGTGTCTGTTATGCAATCTCAGTGGCATTCATGATTGTTGATTACTTAGGTAGCCTGCTACCTAGTGAGAATTCTTCTTCTTCTCCGCAAGTGGTGTGCCAAGCAAACATTCGATCATGAGACCATGAAGTGTACATTGTTTTGTAACCTAAAATTGATTTGCCGCATCATGACAACGTATTCATCTGTGTGAAAGGAATCAAGACTCTCCCATACACTATTCGTTTGAGTATGTGAATGGGCATTTATTTCTAAACAGCAGATCTATGTGTGCAAGTGTATATGGAGTAGCTGGATGAATTGTTTTCATAATGTATAGGTGTATACATATGTGTGTGTGTGTGTGTGTGTGTGTGTGTATCTGGTTGGCAGCACATCATGTGTGCATGTAAATTGTATGTACAGGATAATGCTGCTTACATTTGGTATAATAGGTCACACATTGGTGCAACATCTTCTCCTCATAGTGGCCCTGTTGTCTTGATACTATTTGATTAGGTCCCCTATATGCCATTTCGTTGACCTTGTCTTAGAAGTACCTTCCACATGCCACAGAAAAAGTGCATATTTCCATTAGAAAAAAAGTGTCGGCATCGTAAATCCGCGACCATAAACGTTAAGAATTACTTGTGAATATCTCGAAATTCGCCTTATTGTCCGCCGTAACTTGAGAGAAACCGCAGTTCGATATATTTACTCATTCTGAATGCATTTGGGTGGCCTGTCTTAGATGCCTCACCGTGAGTAATATGTTAAAAGGGTCCAACCAGGGGTTAAGAGTTCATACACTCCAGTTTAAATTGACGCTCACACTTAAGTCTGTAATTATGTAAGGACTGAGGACTCATCAAAGATTGCATGGGGGCTTAATTATATAAATGAAAATAATTTTTAATTTTTGGTAGCTGTATGTTCGGTTACGCTGTCTCGTAAACGGTTGGCCCTGACTACTTTTAGTACGCAATCTGACTGCATAGAATAACAGCAAAGAATGAAAGAAAATTTCCGTTAACACAATTAATTAATTAAGTCCCCAGCAACTATAAAACGTACGAAACCAAAGCACAAGTGTAACTGTTCTGTGTGTGGAAGTGTGATTCAACGTACACATCTGGCACGGTTCTTCTTCAATAAGACAAGAAATTTTAAATACCATTTATACTGAAGTAATTAAAAAAATAGAAATACTATAATTGCGTAAGGAAACCAGAATTACCACTTCTCGACAAGAACTTTTCACTACGACATCTCAGCAAGTACTGACTACTACGAGTTCTCGACAAGCACTGCCCACCACGACTTCTTGACAGGAACTGCCAGTGGAGGCGGCTGAATAATACTCTTTGGCGCACTGTCTGGCGCTGTGGCTCAGTGTAGCCACCTTTCATATGCCCTTCTTCCACGGGCCAGAACTTGATGGTATTTTTGCCAGCATTGGTGGTGAAAATATTACCAAATTCGTAAAAAAAAATACAGACAAAAATAAAAGATAATATTAATACGTAAATATCACATCATTAGATAAAATTTTGGCTTTGCACTGACCTTTCAGTAACCTAATATATAAAATACAGTAAGCAATACAAATTCTTTCATACATGTGACTTTACATAAAAGTTTACACAATACACAAAAAAATCAGTTTATACAAATGTTCACATAAAATGCTTTCAATGATTAAAAAAAAAAAAAAAAAAAAAAAAAACAAGTAGTTGATAGTTCCAGCAGTAGCACCCAGCAATGGTCAACAGGTGCAAACAGTAACAAGTGACATCATTTCAATAGAAGCAGTTCCATCAGTTGCACCCAGCAATGTTGAACAGGTGCAGACACCAACAAGTGACATTATTTCAATAGATGCAGTTCCATTAGTGACACCCAGCAATGTTGAACAGGTGCAGACACCAACAAGGGACATCATTCAGCAGAAGCAGTTCCATTAGTGGCACCCAGCAATGTTGAACAGGTACAGACACCAACAAGTGACATTATTTCAGTAGCAGCAGTTCCATCTGTGGCACCCAGCAATATTGAACAGGTGCAGACAGCAACAAGTGACTTTATTTCAGTAGAATCAGTTCCATCAGTGGCACCCAGCAATGTTGAACAGGTGCAGAGACCAACAAGTGACATTATTTCAGTAGAAGCAGTCCATCAGTGACACCCAGCAATGTCGAGTAGGTGCAGACACCAACAAGTGACATTATTTCAGTAGAAGCAGTTCCATCTGTGGCACCCGGCAATGTTGAACAGGTGCAGACACCAACAAGTGACATCATTCAGCAGAAACAGTTCCATTAGTGGCACCCAGCAATGTTGAGTAGGTGCAGACACCAACAAGTGACATTTCAGTAGAAGCAGTTCCATCTGTGGCACCTGGAAATGTTGAACAGGCGCAGACACCAACAAGTGACATTATGTCAGTAGAAGCAGTTCATCAGTGGCACCTAGCAATGATGAGCAGGTCCAGACAGCAGTCCATAATATTCACTATCACTAATCACACTGTTCATCAGAGTTTATAAGCAGAAATTAAACATGTCCTAGTGGCACCAATCATGTAGAAAAAGTACAAGTAACAGTCCATAATATTCACTATCACTGATCACACAGTTCATCAGCAGAAATTAAACATTTCTAAGTGGCACGCATTATGTTGAATAAGTGCAGGTAACAGTCCATAATATTCACCATCACTAATCAGACAGTTCTGGCATGAACAATAGTTTGAATGCACACACAATTGCTTTTACAAAATTATTATCAATACTCTTACACTAAACATACAAATTATAACAAACACACAAATCATATCAGATAATTGTCATATTAACTATTAAAAATACACAAATATCAGTAAACCTACAATATTTATGGGTGTCAGTGCAAGCCACAACAAACAAGTAAAATAATATTTAGGAGATAGGTCGGTACTAATTATTTGGGATTAGGAAAGGAAAACACACAAAACACACTCACTCATCTTTCATCCACATTAAGTACTACTGTGTAATTGAATAGTGTTAACTGTGTAAATGCAATTCTGTCCAAATTTTTATGTTCAACTTGTGTATCAAATAGTAGTGGCAGCAATGTATAACAGTCAATAATAGTTAGTCAACGTCATAGTCATTATGTCAAGACCAATGTTTGCCAAGCCAAATCAAAATGTACGGTTGCTGAACAACTGTCAGTGTGCCAAGATATGCAATTACTTCCTCTCTCCAAAAAAAAGTATGTACTGCTTATTGATTTTACAAAGTGTGTGTAGACAATCTTCCTTCCACTTGAGTGTTCTAGTCTGCCAACTTCATCTTCCTTGTTCCATATAAACCAACAAAAAAATATGCTCCTCACTTACTTTACCTCTTATCCACCAAAACTCCAATAATCATCAGCATCACATAATCTTAATACTTCAATAATACGTCTTACGTCGATACATATAAACCTTATCATCAATATCATTTACCTTACCTCTTGTCCACCAAAACTCCAATAATCATCAACCCCACACAATCTCAATACCTCAATAATACCTCTTCAATACGTCGACACATATAAACCTTATCGCCAATATCATTTCACTTCCATAACAACTCTTTCCCCTAGTCAGTCTCCTCGAACAAGTACAGATAAAATCCTAGTGCAAACTTCAATTCATCATCCCATGCAATCCGAAGACACAGTGTCCACACACAACCTCTGTGTAATCCACCTGACCCAAATCTTCTACTCATTATGAATTATAAGATACATTTTGGTTACCTTATCCATCATTAAACAAAAGAAATGCATACATGACTTCTAACAGCCTTTAGTTTGAATAACTCTCAGTAAGTAAGTACGAGTATGTAGTATGAAAGATCACCATAAGACTTTGAGTGAATAAATCGTAATATTTCACAGTGTGTACACCACTTCAAGAATCATGGCAAATCAGAAACATACATGTGGAGTATTTCTTGTGTCAAGTGTCACTTCCTATTTCAATTGCTCACGAAGAATGCAGTGTAATAACTGTCAATGGTCTAATCCTAGTGTTGGTATGTCATGTCGTTAGCTTCCTTCCTATTAGCATAAATTTATACAGCTTCCATAAAACCTCCAGCTCTTGTGACTTCTATGACGTTTCTTGTACTAATGTCGTTCGTCGAATTACTGCAGTTCATTTTCTTATCTTAAAATATAAAGCACTGACCGTAAGCAAAACATGCAATAGCGAGTAAATATACCAGTAGAGAACAAAATGTCAAGAAGTGGATGCAGCACAGTTCCTACAACGAGGCTCTGCCAAGCGAATAATCTATAATTAATACCATAGTGTGACCTAAACTGTATGTTTGTACACTGTATATCAGCATTTCTATATACCAAATTAAATAGTAGTTATGACAACAAACAGAAATGTATAAATATGCTATCCATACGCACAGCAGCAAACATATATCTTACGTAATAAACAAGTCATTAGCATCATATCAGCATAAGCAAATAATTGTTCATATGTCATCTTAATAAGTAAACATGAAGGCGCAAGCAGATAAATCACAAAGTATAACTTACATACGTATCAGCACAACTAATCAGGTGACAATTATAATTTAAATAAATAAGCACAGCTGGCACATAATAGAAAAAAGTGGCATCAGTGAAAAAGCAGTGCAGCCAAGTGATGCATAATATACATAAGTAACAACCCTGTTCATTAATCAATCATTCTCAAAATCAGTTAATGTACGCAAGCACATCGCTTCACAAGTAAATTCATAGAACATGAAATTTAGCACAAAGTATGAATCACGTAATCGCGAGCAGCAAATTACGTCTAAAGTACGTACCTAAGTGGAATTATGTTACCTGAAAAATAAACTCAATTAATAGTTACCCTTTTTAGTTTATTACCTTTTTTTTCGAAATTACATTCCTCCTGAATATTTTGTCGATATCAAGTCCTCTTAACGTCGGACACACAAGGAACTTACCTGAAGTTCTTAAATATTTTATAGAATCGTATCCTGAAAAATACTGAACGTTAATAACATAATTCATCAAGTCACTATAGCTTTATACTGAATTTAATCGGAGAAATTAGACTGTGTATTTGTTTACTGCTGTCAGTGCATTCGCACTGAGCGCTCGATTAGCTGTAGGCGCGTGACGTAGGAAGTAATTGTCTGCGGTCAACGACTGCCTTGGGCGCCGCGCAGACTTGACTGTTGCTTTGAGTATGTGCCGCCGCCAAAACACAGCGCGGTATCCTTGTATTCTCTGCATGTTTACATGTAGCTGTTAGTTTCTCAAACGTATGTCCTTCCACAAAAATTTTAACGTTAGATATATGATGTATTCCCTTAGAGCGCCGAGATTTAAGAGTTTCTACTTCGACAGTGTTATCATGAATAATTTTGCGAACCCTATATGGACCGTTATAAAGCAGAAAAATTTGCGACACAAGCCCTTTCCTTTGTGAGACAAACGATGAGACTTAATTAACACCTTCTGACCAACTGACAAGATTTTTAAACGACCAGGATGTTTAGCTGATTTCTCTCTTCTAGCAGCCGCAGATGCAATATTTTGCAGAGCCAGGTTGACAACTTCAGAATGCCGCAGTTTCCGTGAAGGCGGAAAAGGAACGATTTCAGAAATGCGATTTGTCGGTGCTTTGTTTTTCAATATCAGTATAGGCGGTAAAGAAGTTGAGTCATTAGGAAGTTCATTCAGAATGTTTCGAAAAATATGAAGATACTGATCCCACGTTCTGTGATTCTGATGACAATAAAGTCCACACAATTTATTGATTTCCTTCATCCATCTCTCTGAAGCGTTAGATTGAGGGTGAAAAAGTGAAATGAAAATTGGTTTAATCTTACGACGCCGTAGAGTACGAAGCCAAATTTTAGAACGAAACTGTGATCCATTATCTGATATAACCTTATCAACATGACCCACTTCTTTAAGAAAATGTTTGATGAAAGCGTTAGATACTGAACGAGCTGTTGCTTTGCGTAAAGGTGTAAAACATACATATTTTGATGTCAATTCCACCGCTACCAAAATGTACGCAAAACCGTTAGTAGAACGAACCACTGGACCGAACAAATCGACTGCAGCCATCTCCTTTAATTTCGCTGGAATGATAGGAAACAACGGTGCTCTGTGAAAAATAGTTAGCGGCTTAGCCTTTTTACATAATTTGCATTTGGCAAGAACAGATCGGCAATAGTTTTCTGTACTACAACGCCGTTATCTTCTCTCTCTTGAAATAAGTGTGCACCTAAGCCTTTGTATGATGAGTCCGTCGCCAAACAAAAGTCTTTAGATAAATCCGTATGTGAAAGAAGAGGAGCAGCAACTAAAGCATCACGAAGTTGTTCAAATTGTGACTGAGCTTCCTCATCTCAACACCAATTAGAATTCTTTCCAGATAATTCACATAAACGAGGTATGGCCAAATCGTCCAATCTAACAAAGTGTCTAGGAAAATTAGAGACACCAAGGAAACTACGAACGTCACGTTTTGTGCTAGGAACAGCATAATTACGAATAGCGTCTAGTTTCTCTGGATCAGTAAGAATACCTTCTGTAGAAATAATGTGACCGAGAAATTTCACCTGAGAACGACCAAATTCAGATTTTTTCAAGTTCACTGTAATGCCAACTCTTGCAAAAATACGTAATAATGAATCCAAAATTTTGTTGTGCTCAGTCCAAGAACGTTTCGCAATAAGAATATCGTCAACATATGAAGTAATATTGTCACGAAGATAAACAGGTAAAATTTCGTTTAAGCTACGAATGAATGCTGCAGAAGATACAGTAAGTCCAAACGGTAATTTCCGAAATCACTTTTGGATAAAATAGTCATATCCGGTTATTCTTTAACGATTCTCTAGATAGAAGAGTTGTTTTTGACAGATGCAAAGAATAGTAAAAGAGTAGGCAGCGGTGCAGAAAACTAAAAGGGAAATAGCACCACTACAGCTCGGGGCCCTATGCACGCTACGGCACATATTCACTTAGTGTAGTGAATCCCCTGAGGACATTAATAGCCGCACATAATTTCCAGTTTGTGACTTATTGGCCAGTTTGGTGGAAGAGCGTACATAAATTGCTCTAACCATGAACATGGATGTAAGTCGTTCTTAGAATTGCGAAAGATCTTAAATTTCCAAACAGTTAAGAAGTGTTTATAGTCAAAGTTTTCTCCTCGTGGCGACAAAGACCTACCGCGTCTGTCCCAGTCCGAATGTCGATTATTACCAAGTTCGCGCGCCTGGCGCTCTCTTGTTGCATCTCGTAAATGAAATAAATTATTTTCTTCAAAGCCCTCTAGCCCTCTGCTATCTGTGATTCTAAATTACTTCTGCTGTCTTTTCCTACGATTTCGCCTTCAATTTGTTTGACTTGCTTTCGTAATGCCTCAACTTCCCTTTTAACGCGTTCATTAAATTTTCCCTGATTTTCAACATGTTTATTTATGTTCTGGTACTCTTCGGTTTCTGCAAATGGCAATGGTGCTGTATCATCTGAATCTCTGTCCCCATTTAAACTAAGACTTGTCAATTTATCTGAAATCTCCTCAACTCTTTCCGATAAATCACCTATTTGTTCTTTCTGTTTATTTACGTCTTCCGTAAGTGTCGCGACTCGGGTTTCAATATTAACACATTTGGTAGTTAACTGTTCATATTGTTGTGTTAGATTATTTATTCTGTCATTTGGTACGGATTCCTCGATTCTCTCAAATATTTCCTCCTTATCGTGTGCACGTTGTAAATTTAACTCAAATTTTTGTACTATCATGCGATCTCTTTCTTCCTGTTATCTATCCTGTTCCTTTTGTCTAATCTCTACTGCAATTAATCTATTATTGTGAGAATTCAAAATCGGTTGTACTTCTTCTCTGATTTCTTTCTTTAATTCATCTTTCATATTTTTGAAACATGTCCCTATTCGTGGGTCTAACCGTGTTTCCATTGTTCCCATCTCAGTTCTAATTCTTCCTATTTGTGATCCCACTGAGTCTAACCGTGTTTCCATTGTTCCCATACCAGTTGTAATTGTTCCTATCTCTGTTTTAATTGTTCCTATTTGTGAGTCTAACCGTGTTCCCAAAGTTCCCATCCCTGTTTTAAATTTAGATTCCAACTGTGATCCCAGATTTAATATTGCACCCATCAACTGCTCCATATTAGCCGGTTCGAAATTCTTTTCGCCCCTAACATTTCCCGCAAAACTAACTTCCTTCTGCATAGCCATAAAGCTATCTGTGTTCGATACTATTTCAGAATCTTCTATCGTTAATCTCGTATTCTGTGAATTTTCTGATTGAGAAAATTTTTTAAATGGTTCCGGACTATTTTGCCGACATATTAAATTGTTTTCCACTTCATTATTCATCATACTGTTCTCCTGTGTTGGCGAGTTCGCCATGTCAACAATTTCGTCATTCTGACTATCCATCATTTTTGCCTTTTTCATCGATCGCGTAATCATTTACAAAACATACAAAACTCGTCACTGTACGAAAATTACACACAATGACTCTTTATCTCCAACAATACCATTCACACGAAATGTTTCCTTCAAACACGATTAACGAACAATTGAAATAATTGCACTAAATTGTCAAACCCGTAGACAAGACAACAAAAATTAAATTTTGCAAAATACCATTAGAAGAATGCCAATTACCAAATCTACACATGCAATATAGACTACAATTACTAAACTACAAATTACTACAACAATACTACTGTCTACTATTTTTACAATCAGAAGAATTCCAAGGGACGATCCGAAGCAGCGGTCGCCACGTGCATGGGGGCTTAATTATATAAATGAAAATAATTTTTAATTTTTCGTAGCTGTATGTTCGGTTACGCTGTCTCGTAAACGGTTGGCCCTGACTACTTTTAGTACGCAATCTGACTGCATAGAATAACAACAAAGAATGAAAGAAAATTTCCGTTAACACAATTAATTAATTAAGTCCCCAGCAACTATAAAACGTACGAAAACAAAGCACAAGTGTAACTGTTCTGTGTGTGGAAGTGTGATTCAACGTACACATCTGGCACGGTTCTTCTTCAATAAGACAAGAAATTTTAAATACCATTTATACTGAAGTAATTAAAAAAAATAGAAATACTATAATTGCGTAAGGAAATCAGAATTACACTCTAATACAAGAACACAAGCCAGATGCTTTGTTGACTGAACCTGTAATGACGCATTATTTAAGACATTGAAATAATGAAAAAAGGGGAATTTTTTTACCTTCATATATATTGACGAAAAGCACTCTGATCATTACAATATCTCCATTCGAACAACATCGGCTGTCTAGCCCATCAAACAACTGCATAAAACATGGAACAAGCACTCCCTACTACAACATCTCAACACCGACTCACTACTGCCACATCTCGACAAGCACTGACTACTGCCACATCTCGACAAGAACTCTCCACCACCACTTCTCGACAAGAACTTTTCACTACGACATCTCAGCAAGCACTGACTACTACGAGTTCTCGACAAGCACTGCCCACCACGACTTCTTGACAAGAACTGCCAGTGGAGGCGGCTGAATAATGCTCTTTGGCGCACTCTCTGGCGCTGTGGCTCAGTGTAGCCACTATTCAAGATATGTGGCAGTGACCCCAGAGATCATCTCACTGTTAGCCTCATATCAGATAGTGGCATTACCCACGTGGACGATGTAAGAGTTCTGTTCCAACTTCAGTGGCGGTCTCGGTTTTGACAGTTTCTTGGTTAGAGTGTTTATTGACCCTGCTGGCTGCTGAGGCAGATACTGGGTGCTGGGACAGACTTCATCGCCGCTGGGACAGGAATACATTGGTCACACCACCCTTGTGCACTCAAGAATGAGAATTAGCTTTACACAGTGTTCACATCAAGTCCTAGGTTCTATGAAGTCGAATCATGTGACTAATGCAGTAGCCAATAGGAGTGCAGCATTCTAGGGGGGGAGGGGGGGGGGGGTGCTACGTCATGAATGAACACTGCGCTGATAGTAAGCTTCATGGTTGTTATCAGTGAGCATAAGATTCATGTAACTTTTAGAAGACATGAATGTTGTTTTACCTGGTATTGTAAACTATAATTATTTGATTCAGCTATGGGAAATTTATATTTTTATTTTAACTGTAGATAATCAAGACCTTTATGACAAATATGTTTATGGGTTTATATGATGATGTTTTCTATACTACTTGTATATTACGTACCTGGTAATGCCTGTCGTTGCTTAGTGCTTTTGAAAACACAGGTTACATGATGATAGATTTTATTAATTTTAGTTAGTGATTCTGTTATTGCTGATCGTTCTTTTCTAGGTAGAACAATATGTGAGGTGTGATGAACCTATAGGCATTCATCTGAAAGTGTTCTGAGAATGGATTTTGCTAAGTAACACCTTCCTATTTCACTCACATTTGTTGACTTATAATGATCTGCTGCACACTTAATCATACAGAAAGGGGAATCGTTCTAGCGACGATGAGGGCCGCAAACGAGAAAAGACACTGACATCTCAGCGTCTGGAAATGAACGAGTCGCAATCTGGCAATGAGCGAGTCGCAATCGGTGATGCTGGTCGGCTGTTCGGCGCTGCTGTCGCCAGTATATGTAGAAAATGGTTGAAGGATGGCGAACCCACAACTAGGTGAAAAATGATAGACCTCCATGCCTCAACACGGAATGTGGAGGGTGGTGTTGTACCTGCTCTGAGTACAATGCTGCTTCAGTCGCAAGTGCTTTAGAGCACAGTGTTAAGCGGACATGGTTGAACAAGGGGTTCTGTAGCCTACGGTCGGATGTTGACCCAACGGCATTGTCAGTTATGTTGCAGTGGGCACGCGATCATCGAGATTCGACCGTGGATCAATGGAAACATGTCACCGGCGGAATGAATCACATTTATTGTTAAATCAGGCGATCGTCGTGTCTGTATAAGCTGACATCCTGTGAGACAGTTGCTCGAAATATGCATAGCGCCACAGACGCAGGCCGTGGAAGTTGTATTACGGGAAAGCAGACATTCATCAGAGTTTACGTGGCACATAGGTTGGTAATCAGTGGCATCATGACTACCATGGACTTCGCGACCATTATTACAGTCCGCTTGGATCCCTTCGTGCTTGACATCCATGTCACACGGCCACAATCATGCTACATTGGTTCACGGAGCATGATGGTGAACCCATGTCAATTAACACGCTAGTAAGAAGGTGATCGTAATGTTCTGATTCATCACTGCACGCTCTTTAGTTGAATATTACGTCACTGATATTTAAGTAATACTTGTGCCATATCTCTGATCATAAAGCTTGATAATACCAATTTCTTACAATATAATTTTGTGTTTCATTATATTTCCACCACTTTTAATTTTGCTAAATTTATGTTTCACTTTTTTGAAAACTATATCGAGCCCCTAAGTTGCCTCATGTTTATTTTTCTTATTTTTTAAAATCATTTTGAGATTTGACGAACTCTCTAAATCAGGAATATCCATTTGATGGATTATACTTTTGCTAAAAAAACCGATAGTTGTTTTATATTTTGTGCTTTAACTACTTCGCATGTAATGTGTATTTCTGAGAGTCAACTGAAAATACCTACACATTTAAAATAACGTCGTCATGGTGAATACCAGAGGTATTTCAATTCAACTAGTGACCTTGTAGACAATATTAATAGAAAAATCAGTCTTTTCACTGATTATGTAGATATTTATTATGAAGTACTAGCTGAGAGAAGCTGCATAAATATTCAGGCAGTTGTTTATCAGATTTCAACGAGGTGCAGATATTGTAAACTTGCTCTAAATGTTTAGAAATGTAAAATTGTGCACTTCACCAAACGGGAGAACGTAGTATCCTGTAACTATAACATCAATGAGTTACTGTTGGTATCGGTCAACGCATACAAATACATGGGTGCTACACTTCGTGGGGATATGAAATGGAATGATCTCATGGGTTCAGACGTGGTAAAGCAGATGGTAGACTTCGATTTATTGCTAGAATACTGGGGAAGTGCAATCAGTCTACAAAAGGGATTGCTTAAAAAGCAGTCGTGTGATATCCATCCTAGAATATTGCTCAAGTGCGTGTGACCCATACCAGATTGGACTAACAGGGCATATTTAACGTATGCACAGAAGGGCAGCACGAATTGTCACAGGCTTGTTTAATCCATGGGAGAGTGTCACAGAGAAACTCAAGGAACTGAAATGACATACTCTTGAAGACAGACGCGAACTATTCCGAGAAAGTATATTAACAAAGTTTCAAGAACGGCTTTAAATGATTACTCTAGGAATAAACTACAACCTACTATGTAACGCTCACACAGGGATCGTGAGGATAAGTTTAGAATAATTACTGCAGGCACAGAGGCGTTCAAACAATCATTCTTCCCCACGCCTCATACGTGAATGGAACAGGAAGAAACCCTAATAACTGGTACAAAGGGACTTACTCTCTGCCATGCACCTCACTTACTGAGCAACGTGGTACGGTGGTTAGCACACTGAATTCGCATTCGGAAGGATGAAGGTTCAAACCCGCTTCCGCCCAAACTTACGTAGGTCTTCTATGATTTCCCTAAATCACATCAGGCAATTGCCAGGATGGTTCCGTTGAAGGAGCACGGCCGACTTCCTTCCCCATTCTTCCCTAATCCGATGGGACCGATGACCTCACTGTTTGGTTCCCTCCCCCAAATCAACCATCCAACCAATCACCTCACGTAGCTTGCAGAGGTAGATGTAGATGTGGACAGCAAGTGCGGGAGATTATCATTCAAATGGTAGCGTGCGTATTACAGGAAGGGAAGTATTGTACTAACATAGAAAATTACTGATTTCCTTCGTGTACTTGAAGTGACGCATACTTTTTCATATCTGAATTAGCGAAATCAAACTGCTTGGTAAAATCCTATAACCTTTGTAAACTGCTGTACAAGGTGTCCCAGGAGGAAAGGTCAATATTCAGGGACGTGAAAGGAATAATCATTCGAAGCAAAAACGTCTAATAACATGGGCTCCAGAATTCGTTCCTTAAACAAGTCTTGATCTTCGCTATTGTTAAACATATCTGTTCTACTGAACAAGAGCTCCTAGCTCTTAAGGTATGCGTTTTAGAGTCTAAGTTTACCATACTTCTTTGCTTCGAGTGATCATCCACGTCATATCCTTTTATATTGGCCATCCTCCTCGGGTATGCTGTATATGTGATTTACAAATGCATGGCCTCATGCCAATACAAACTAATAAAATTTTCTAGAAATTACAGCTGCATCAAGTGCTTAAATATCCGCGAGCGTCCGTCAAATGGCGATCAGCTCGAGAAAAGAAAACTCTATTTGCTATATACCTGCTCTCTCTTTTGGTGCCAAAGCCTCTCATATGCAGTCAAGGCTAGTGATTCGGAAGTTTTCTGTGTAATCACCAAATATTGAGGAATGTTAAAGTTATATCAGTGATCACAATTTTTTCCACAAATCACGTTGTCAGGAGGATAGAACAAAAGAGTTTCTCATGCAATAATTGGCGTGGATAAGATTTTGAAACGTTTCTTCTTGACCAGTCCCTCCGCCTCATCGTTAGGAATATGCTGACATCCATAAGGCATTCGTACTCTATCCTCACGGTAATAATTGCGAAGTTCCAGATAATCTCGCTTCAATGTGCTGACGAGAGGGAAACATCTAATTTATAGACACCATTCGTCTCAGCTCGCTCTGTTACTCCGTAGCGCTGCAGACAACGGTGCTAAAGTTTGTGTCATGTTCCTTGACATCAGGAAGACATTTAACACTGTCCCGAACTCCCATTTAGTGAAACAAAAATACAGGTTAATCGAGTATCGGACCAGATCTGAGACAGGATTAAAGGCTTCCTTGACGTCAGAACTCAACACGTCACTCGTAAAAGAACAAAATCGACATATGTGAAGGTAATTTCCGGAATACGCCAAGGAATCTTGATAGGACCGTTGTTACTTACAGTATATTACATAAATGATCCAGCAGAAAGCGTCGGATGCTTTTTGAGACTGCTCGCAGCTGATGCGGTTGTCTGTAACAAAGTAGCAATGGAAATTTTGGAAATTTGTGGTAAGGTCTTATGGGACCAAACTGCTGAGGTTATCGGTCCCTAAGCCTACACACTACTTAATCTAACTTAAACTAACTTACACTATACACCGACACACACACCCATGCCCGAGAGAGGACTCGAATCTCCGATGTGGGGAGCCGCACGGACCGTGGCTAGCCAGCCCCCTAGACCCCGCCGCTATCCCGTGCGGCTAACAAGGGAACCTCCCCATCGCACTCCCCTCAGATTTAGTTATAATTTGGCACAGTGGATAGGCCTTGAAAAGCTGAACACAGATCAATCGAGAAAACAGGAAGAAGTTGTGTGGAACTATGAAAAAATAAGCAAAATATACAAACTGAGTAGTCCATGGATAGGCAACATCAAGGATGACGTGGGCACACGAGCGCCGTGGTCCTGTGGTTAGCGTGAGCAGCTGCGGAACAAGAGGTCCTTGGTTCAAGTCTTCCCTCCAGTAAAAAGTTTAAATTTTTATTTTCAGACAATTATCAGAGTTCAGGAACTCACACATAATCAATTTCGCTCTCCAAAATTCCAGGACATGTTCAGATTTGCTTGGACATATGCAGGATTTGACGGTCTACATACGGAAAAATTTGAAAACGTTAAAAACATATGTTTTGACAGAGCATAGAGCAAACTGTGTGACTGTGAAACTGTTGCATTCATTTTTTGCAGTTTATGTGACACACTCTTATGTTTTCATCACTTTTTTGAGAGTGATTATTACATCCACAAGAAAACCTCAATCGGGCAAGGTAGAAGAATCTTTTTACCCATTCGCCGAGTGTGCAAGTTAGGTGGGTCGACAACATATTCCTGTCGTGTGACGCACATGCCGTCACCAGTGTCGTATAGAATATATCAGACGTGTTTTCCTGGATCAAATGTTTTCGGTTCCCATTGGAGAGGCACGTCCTTTCGTCTACTAATCGCACGGTTTTGCGGTGCGGTCGCAAAACACAGGCACTAAACTTATTACAGTGAACAGAGACGTCAATGAACGAACGGACGGAGCATAACTTTGCAAAAATAAAGTAAGTAAACTTTTCGCTCGAGGGTACACTTGCACCAAGGACCTCTCGCTCCGCAGCTACTCACGCTAACCACGGAACCACGGCGCTCCGGTGCCCACATCATCCTTGATGTTGCCTGTGTTGGCCATGGACTACTCAGTTTGCATATTTTGCTTATTTTTTCGTAGTTCCACACAACTTCTTCCTGTTTTCTCGACTGATCTGTGTTCAGTTTATCAAGGCCTATCCACTGTGCCAAATTATAACTAAATCTGAGAGGGGTGCGATGGGGAGGTTCCCTTGTAAGCAGCAATGCAAGAAGACAGTACCGATTTGCAGAATGGCATGCAGAGCATTGATATATGATGCAGTTGACCCTTACCGTAAATACCGGTAAATGTAACATATTGCCCATACATAGGAAAAGGTAGCCAATCTGTATGACTTTACTATTGATAAGAAACTGCTGCAAACGGTATTCGCAATAAACTATGAGTAACTATCCACAGCTACCTTAAGTGGGTTAACCACGTATAACAAATACTACCAAAAGCAGATACTAGACCATGATTCATACAAAGAATCTTAGGAAACGTAACTCAGTCACGAAAGAAGTGGTTCACAAGGCGATTGCTCGACTGGTTTTTTGAGCACTCTTCATGAGTATGGTTTCCTAGGACTGATGGAAGCGACAGAGAACACCCAACGAAGAGCGGAGCGTTTCGTCACGGGATCGTTTAGTCGGTGCGAGGACGTTACCGGGATGATCGACAAAACTCCATTGGCAGACTTCAAGAAAGGCGTTGTGCATCAAGGACAAGCTTAATACCGACAGTTTGAGTGGGCAATTTCCGGGGAAGAGTCGGAAGACGTATTTCTTCCCCTCACATACATCTCACGATATAGCCACAACAAGAAAATCTGGGAAATTAGAGGCAATATAAAGCTTATCGACACTCATTCTTCCCACACGCCTCTCACGAGTGGAACAGGGAAGGGGTGGATCAGTTAGCAGTAACAGAAGTGCCTTGGGCTACAAACCATTAGGTGGCTTGCAGAGCATGATGTACATGTAGAAAATAACTGGCGCACGTGAAACCAATATTTGCTCGGAGTAGTAAAATTGATTCAGGACTAACATGTCAACACGACAGCGAAAATGAATTACATTTCAAGGTATGTTGTGTCCGTTCTTTCGGACATGTCTCGAAGAACAGACATCATATACATAATAACGGCGATGACAACCAATAATCCCTTCCGTGCAGATGCACACCAGTCTGGAATTCACACGCGAATCGGTGAGATTCCGCGACTAATCCGGCTAATGAGCAGGGGCACTACAGCAGTAGTCGAGGATTTAGGTCTGACCGGAGACGTGGTAGCGTAGTCCGTGCGGTTGTTGTGACCACTGTGTCCGGATGGCGTAGTGCTCAGTTCATCTGCCTAGCATCGTCAGCCTAGTATCGTCTGCCTAATAAGCAAGAGACCTGACTTCGAATACCGGGCCAGTACAAATTTTCGGTTTTCCCCATTGATATAAATCAGTGTTCAAATGGTTCAAATGGCTCTGAGCACCATGGAACTTAATGTCTGAGGTCATCAGTCCCCTAGAACCTAGAACTACTTAAACCTAGCTAACCTAAGGATGTGTCAGCTATAAACAGCGTGTTTACGGTAGCTGGCGCATAATCGGCAGCATGCCTCGTCGCAGAATACATCGTGTCATCCAGTGGAAGCCTACTATTTACAAATCTATTTATCGAGGAGACTGAGTATAATATGAACGTCAGTTCGTCCGTTTTGGTTGATCTGTTGAAAGGACAGGCTGTTTTTCGAGGGGGTCGTTTTGATTTTATGTTTTCTATTACTGACAATCCTGTCTGTCAGTGTTGGTTGACTGTTGCGATCACACACGTCCATGCCCGAGGCAGGATTCGAAACTGCGACCGTAGTGGTCTCGCGGTTCCAGACTGAAGCGCCTAGAACCGCTCGGCCACTTCGGCCGGCTAAATCAGTGTCCAATGGCAACTAATGTTTTTATTCCTCTTTGTTTTAATAACATTTTCGCCTCCCGCATGTTGTGTCGCACGGGCTCTCAGGGACGGACGAGGAATGTGGTGTTCGCGCCAACGGCGAGCGGTGAGGGGGCCGTTCACCCCTGGCTCGGTCACTGGCTCCGCCGTGTTTACTAACACGCGGCTGCAGATAAGAGCCTGCCAGCCAGGTAGCAGCGAGAGCCGCTACTTGCCGGATGAATGGCACGCCACAGCCGGCCGCCTGCACGTCCTCCGCCATGATTGATGGGCCGGCCCGTTCCCTCGGCCGGGGTCCAACAGCAACTACAGTGCGCCGCTGCTCAGTCCGCTGTAAGTGCAACCGCGTGCGTCTGCCAGCACCAGCAGTTAATACGTCGTTTATGTCGCGGAGGTCTACCATCTAGGCTCTCATATCGTCATTTTGTTGCTATGGTCTTCAGTCCGAAAACTCATTTCATGCAGCTGTCCTCGCTAGCCCGTGGAAAGCGCTACATCTCCGTTTAACAACTGCACCCAACGAGCAGTAGATCCATCTTACTCTACTCAAGCTTTGGTCTCCTCCTACTAGATTTAAGCCTGCCCACACACCCAAAAACATTTAAATCCGTTAGCAAACTGGCTACTTCTTGATGACACAGATTTTGTGTTACTAATTTACCCTTTCCCTTAGTTACTGCGTGCCATGTATTTCCTCTATCTCCCAATTCTGTCCATTACCTTTCGATATACACTGAGGCGATGAAATTCAGCGGATATCTCCAAGTATCATGTCGGACCTCCTTTTACGCGGCGTAGTGCAGCAACTCGACATGGGATGGATTCAACACGTTGTTGGAAGTCCCCTGCAGAAATAATGGGCCATTCTGCTTCCAAAGCCGTCCATAACTGTGAAAGTGTTGTCGTCCAGGACTCTGTACATGAACTGTCTTGTCGATCTTGTCCATTATGTACAGCAAATTTATGGAGGTATTCATGCCTGGGTGGCCAAATAATTCGCTCGTAATGTCTACAATGTTCTTCAAATCAATCGCGATCAACTGTGGCCGGTGACGTGGAGCTTGTCATCCATTAAAATTCCGTCGTTGTTTGGAAACGTGAACGGCAGTCAATTGTCTCCAACTAGCCAAACATAACCATTTTCAGTCAATGGTCGGTTAAGTTGTACCAGAGGAGCCAGTCCTTTCCATGTAAACACAGCCCACATCATTATGGAGTCATCGCAAGTTTACACAGAACCTTGCTGACAACTTGGATCCACGGTTTCGTGCGGTCTGCGCCACACTCGGACCCTACCGTCAGCTCTTACTAACTGGGATCGGGAATCATCTGACCAGGCCACCTTTTTCCAGTCGTCTAGGGTCCGACCGATATGGTCACTAGCCCAGGAGAGGTGCTGCAGATGATATTGTGCTGTTAGCAAAGGCAGTCGCGCCAATCGTCTTATGCCACAATCAATTAACGCCAGATTTGACCGCCCTGTCCTATTGGACACATTCGTCGTTACGTCCCACAATGATTTATGCGATTATTTCACGCAGTGTTGTGTGCCTGTTCGCAGTGATAACTTTACACAAACACCGCAGCTCTCGATCGTTAAATGAAGGCCGTCGGCTACAAAGTTGCCCGCGGTGAGAGGTAATGCCTGAAATTTGGTACTTTCGGTACACTCTTGACACTGTGGATCTGGGAATATTTAATTCCTTAACGATTTCCGAAATGGAATGCCCGTTGCGTCTAGCTTCAACTAATCAACCTGTCCGCGTTCAAAGTCTGTCAGTTCCTTCGTGCGGTCCTAGCCACAATGGACACTTTGTCACATTAATCACCTGATTGAAAATGACAGATTCGCCAATTTACTGCCCTTTTATGCCTTGTGTACGCGGAACTACCGGCATCTCTATATGAGCAGATTGTCATCTCAGTGTAATTAAGCTACCCGAATCCGGTCCCGGATCAAATCCGCCGTCCGGATTAACCAAGAGGGGCGGTGTGCCAGCCACTCTTCATGTAGCTTTTAGGCGGTTTCCCACATCCCAGTAGGTGAATACAGGGCTGTTACCCACGTTTCCACTTAATTCCACGGTTCGCACACATTTCGAAAAGGTTCTCGTGCTTTCACGTGGTGTGGCACTAGATACAGACAGATGGGGTACGCTAGTTCCATCCGGAGGGAGAGGAATGGGAGGTGGAGGAATTAATATATTATTGAGGTGACAAAAGTCACGGGATAGTATGCATGTATACTGAAGGCGGTAGTATCTGGTACATAAGGTATAAAAGGGCACGGCATTGGCGTAGTTGCCATTTGTACTAAAATTGCGGTAAGATCTTATGGGACGAAACTGCTGAGGTCATCGGTCCCTAAGCATACACACTACTTAATTCAATTAAACTAACTTACGCTAAGGACAACACACATATGTGCCCGAGGGAGGACTCGACACTCCGATGGAGGGTGCCGCGCGGACTTTTTTTAAGGCGCCTCAGATCGCACGGCTACCCCGCGCGGCGCCATTTGTACTCATGTGATTCATGTGGGAAGCTGTCCGAGGTGATTATGGCCAAACGACGAGAATTAACTAACCTCGAACCTTGGTAGTTGGAGCTAGACGCATGGGATATTCCATTTAGGAAATCGTTAAGGAATTCAATATTCCGAAATCCACAGTGTCGTGAATGTACCGATAATACCAAATTTCAGTCATTACCACTCACCACAGGCAACACAGTGGCCGATAGGCTCCACTTAACGACTGAGAACAGTGGCGCTTCTGTGGAGTTGTCAGTGCTAACTGAGAAGCAACACTGAGTGAAATACCCGCAGAAATAGTTGTATGACGGCCACAACGGACGGCCAAGACACTGTGCCAGCAGGTGATAGCTCCATAGTCATGCGGGCCGCGCTTACATAAAACGAACTGGGTCCTCTTACAAAATCCTCCCCCCGCAACACTTTCACAGTTGTGGTTGTTGTGGTCTTCAGTCCTGAGACTGGTTTGATGCAGCTCTCCATGCTACTCTATCCTGCACAAGCTTCTTCATCTCCCAGTACCTACTGCAACCTACATCCTTCTGAATCTGCTTGGTGTATTCATCTCTTGGTCTCCCTCTACGATTTTTACCCTCCACGCTGCCCTACAATACTAAATTGGTGATCCCTTGATGCCTCAGAACATGTCCTACCAACCGACCCCTTCTTCTAGTCAAATTGAGCCACAAACCTCTCTTCTCCCCAGTCCTACACAAAACCTCCTCATTAGTTATGTGATCTACCCATCTAATCTTCAGCATTCTTCTGTAGCACCACATTTCGAAAGCTTCTATTCTCTTCTTGTCTAAACTATGTATCGTCCATGTTTCACTTCCATACTCCATACAAATACTTTCAGAAGCGACTTCCTGACCCTTAAATCTATACTCGATGTTAACAAATTTCTCTTCTTCAGAAACGCTTTCCTTGCCATTGCCAGTCTACATTTTATATCCTCTCTACTTCGACCATCATCAGTTATTTTGCTCTCCAAATAGCAAAACTCCTTTACTACTTTAAGTGTCTCATTTCCTAATCTAATACCCTCAACATCACACGACTTAATTCGACTACATTCAATTATCCTCGTTTTGCTTTCGTTGATGTTCATCTTATATCCTCCCTTCAAGACACTATCCATACCGTTCAACTGCTCTTCCAAATCCTTTGCTGTCTCTGACAGAATTACAATGTCATCGGCGAACCTAAAAGTTTTTATTTCTTCTCCATGGATTTTAATACCTACTCCGAATTTTTCTTTTGTTTCCTTCACTGCTTGCTCAATATACAGATTGAATAACATCGGGGATAGGCTACAACCCTGTCTCACTCCCTTCCCAACCACTGCTTCCCTTTCATGCCCTTCAACTCTTATAACTGCCATTTGATTTCTATACAAATTGTAAATAGCCTTTCGCTCCCTGTATTTTACCCCTGCCACCTTCAGAATTTGAAAGTGAGTATTCCAGTCAACATTGTCAAAAGCTTTCTCTAAGTCGACATATGCTAGAAACGTAGGTTTGCCTTTCCTTAATCTATTTTCTAAGATAAGTCGCAGGGTCAGTATTCCCTCACGTGTTCCAATATTTCTACGGAATCCAAACTGATCTTCCCCAAGGTCGGCTTCGACTAGTTTTTCCATTCGTCTGTAAAGAATTCGCGCTAGTATTTTGCAGCCGTGACATATTAAACTGATAGTTCGGTAATTTTCACATCTATCAACACCTGCTCCCTTTGGGATTAGAATTGTTATATTCTTATTGAAGTGTGAGGGTATTTCGCCTGTATCATACATCTTGCTCACCAGATTGTAGAGTTTTGTCAGGACTGGCTCTCCCAACGCCGTCAGTAGTTCTAATGCAATGTTGTCTACTCCCGGGGCCTTGTTTCGACTCAGGTCTTTCAGTGCTCAGTCAAATTCTTCACGCAGTATCATATCTCCCATTTCATCTTCATCTACATCATCTTCCATTTCCATAATATTGTCCTCAAGTACATCGCCCTTGTATAGACCCTTTATATACTCCTTCCACCTTTCTGCTTTCCCTTCTTTGCTTAGAACTGGGTTTCCATCTGAGATCTTGATATTCATATAAGTGGTTCTCTTTTCTCCAAAGGTCTCTTTAATTTTCCTGTAGGCAGTATCTATCCCCTAGTGAGATAAGCCTCTACATCCTTACATTTATCCTCTAGCTATCCCTGCTTAGCCATTTTGCACTTCCTGTCGATCTCATTTTTGAGACGTTTGTATTCCTTTTTGCCTGCTTCATTTACTGCATTTCTATATTGTAACTAACCTGTTACTACGGGTTATTCCTTATTACTGGGAATGGAAATACTTATTGCTTGCCCGCATCTCGTGGTCGTGCGGTACCGTTCTCGCTTCCCACGCCCGGGTTCCCGGGTTCGATTCCCGGTGGGGTCAGGGATTTTCTCTGCCTCGTGATGGCTAGGTGTTGTGTGCTGTACTTAGGTTAGTTAGGTTTAAGTAGTTCTAAGTTCTAGGGGACTGATGACCATAGATGTTAAGTCCCATAGTGCTCAGAGCCATTTGAACCATTTGAACTTATTGCTTATGAAATTAACGTGAGGAGAGTAGGGTAGCCACCGACTCTAACCATACAACTAATCAAAGATCTGGTCGAGACGGAAAATAAATTAATTTGATCACAGACCAAAAACTCACAAAAATGCATATGTTGTGATGTCGCTCATAGGGGATACGATGTAAGTAATAGTGTTCCCCGTGCACTGTTCACGACAATCAAACATTTAAAATAAAATAGCACATGCAAGAACACTGTGCAATTCAGCTCCCAGAAACACAATCTAAAGCATTTGTTATAAAATACAAGGGGAGACTAATCACTGGACCCGTGCATAAGGAAACGCATTGTGATAACGGGAAAGCTACGAGGTGAGTGGCTTAGGTGCAAAAACGTAATCTCAGGACACAAGAGAAAATTGTAGATAAAATCATTTATTCCTAAGATAAGGATGTGAGGTATGTACGCGATTCCTGATAACACGTAGTTTGTGGAGACACAATTTCTGGGTATAGTGCCAAATTCCAACAATATCACATCACACAATCATGTTAACATTATCTAAAACAAACATGCGATCGGACAGTTAGTGATGCCGGTAGCCCAACAACTATAATGTTCTACCACGTGGTTGGCTCCCCACGGACGAAAGACACATAAAGCAAGGAAAATTTATGAGAAGGCAAAGCTCTAAATATTTAGAAAGGTGAAAGCTTATGCAGGCACAGCTGAAGGCAAACAGACATTCATACAGAAGCGAGTGCTCACTTCTTATCGACAACTTTGTGTGGCGCTCTTCCGGCGGATCCAAGTCTGCTACAGAAATTTGCTAAAAGAAAAGTCTGTCAAAGTTTTGCATTCCTTGCTGCGACAAGGCAAAGCAATCTTCCAGATTTGAAAAGCGAGACCAAAAGCTAACAGCTCTCCCCTCGCCAAGTAACAGCGCGCCACGCGGTCAGTCTAACTCACCCTTCTTCGACTGGACCACAGCTGTGGACGCTTCCCGTACCGGCGGCAGACTGCCTCCCGCTTCTCCAGCCTCTTCCACGCTCCGTGTGGCCCGGAAAACCCAAATATGCCATTTCCGCCGCCAACCTAGCGCAGGTGGATTTCTCACAAGTAGCGAAAACCTCTTTGCCGACTTGACCACTACGAGAGTTGGCTATTCTGTACCACTGCTGCTGAATCTGTACGACTATCGCAGACTTTCTGCAGCAGACCACGCCACCGTCTAGCAACGTGACACACAACACAATTCATTCAATCACACCACTATGATAATTATGGGAAAAGAGAAACAAGGAAGGAAAGAGAAATACTAGTGAAAATGGGCTACCGGACCAATGAAAGGTGGCTACAGGACCCTTTCATCACCCCAAACGTCCCGGAGAAGACTGTGCCGCGAATTTTCTCGCCATGCTAGGAGATTCGCCAACAGTCTTCGAAACAAACATACCCTAACGAGTAACAATTGCAACAGGCAAACAGCAGCACAAAAGAATTGGTTAATCTCTTATATCCAAGTGAGTTTTATCTGACCTTAGTCAATAATTGTGACCTCGTGCGGTCCGCAAAGCAAACAGAACAAATTAAATTAAGCGTGGTATTGTGCGCTAACATCATGTCATCTGACCTACTACGACCACAACCATGAGTTATTATTTTAAAATTGCTTTAACCAATTGTCAAAAGTTAACATAGAGACATAGATGAACAGGTACACAATATATATAAATATATAAACAAATACAGTGATGCAAAATCATTATCACGAACCAAATCACTATCAGCTGGTGCTGACATATATAAATACATGTAAGTGAAAGTGCAAAATACATTGCCGCCGGTGTGGCCGAGCGGTTCTAGGCGCTACAGTCTGGAACCGCGCGACCGCTACGGTCGCAGGTTCGAATCCTGCCTCGGGCATGGATGTGTGTGATGTCCATAGGTTAGGTAGGTTTAAGTAGTTCTAAGTTCTAGGGGACTGATGACCAAAGAAGTTAAGTCCCATAGTGCTCAGAGCCATTTGAACTATTTTTGAGCAAAATACAATATTCACAACAAATACAGTAATACAAAATCATTAATGAACCCAATGGAATGACAGCTGGTAAATAATCACCTATGGAAAATAAGACATGAGTACAAAAACACATCCAGAAACCGGCTCGTTGACACGCTGTCATTTTTCAGTTTCGTCACATGGTTGTTTCACTGGGTATTCTCTTTAGGTGCTGGGGTGGGCGTCTCTTCTAAAGGCGACTTGGAGGATAAGCTACTTGGGGTACCACAACACTGAACTAGAGAGTTCACCGCGGCGTTGATTGTAACGTCCGTTGTAACAAAGGTTGTTCATCCTAGACAGCACCCTGCGACGTTTCCACCCTCTGCGTTCATACTGTGGGATGGTTACAGGACCCTTTCAATATTTTCTCCTTTCATCAATTAAATTCAGTATTTCTTCTGTTACCCAAGGATTTCTACTAGCCCTCGTCTTTTTACCTACTTTATCCTCTGCTGCCTTTACTACTTCATCCCTCAAAGCTACCCATTCTTCTTCTACCGTATTTCTTTCCCACATTCCTGCCATTTGTTCCCTTACGCTCTCCCTGAAACTCTGTACAATCTCTGGTTTAGTCAGTTTATCCAGGTCCGATCTCCTTAAATTCCCACCTTTTTGCAGTTTCTTCAGTTTTAATCTACAGTTCATAACCAATAGATTGTGATCTGCCCTTGGAAATGTCTTACAATTTAAAACCTGGTTCCTAAATCTCTGTCTTACCATTATATCATCTATCTTAAACCTGTCAGTATCTCCAGGATTCTTCCATGTATACAACCTTCTTTTATGATTCTTGAACCAAGTGTTAGCTATGATTAAGTTGTGCTCTGTGCAAAATTCTACCAGTCGGCTTCCTCTTTCATTTCTTAGCCCCAATCCATATTCACCTACTACGTTTCCTTCTCTCCCTTTTCCTACTACCGAATTCCAGTCACCCATGACTACTAAATTTTCGTCTCCCTTCACTATCTGAATAATTTCTTTTATTTCATCATACATATCTTCAATTTCTTCGTCATCTGCAGAGCTAGTTGGCATATAAACTTGTACTACTGTAGTAGTTATGGTCGACTATAGAGACAGCATGGTTCAACATTACTGCAGTGGTGTTCCAACGACTTGTTGAGATCAATCCATGTTGATGTATCCCAGTGTAGGTTTCATTAGAGCCGTTTTGATTTGGCTAATTCCAAAATTGCATCCCAATTTAACAAAGGTAACCGCTATGCAATATTAAATTTCCATTAAACGACTGTTTTGAAGAGTAACGTTTATCAGGTGAAGCTTTAACTGATACGTCTTACACACTCAGATACAACCGAAAAGAACCAGCTGAATTAATACTATTGAAATATAAATCATAATATAACATGTTCCATTGCTTCGGAAATACTACAGATTAGGACAATCTAAAGCTAGTTTTTGGATCTGAACGAAAATTCCTTTTAGATGATGGATACGTCAATTCTCAGTCGTCTGAAATTTCATAAACCATTTCTTATATTTTACTAAGGTAACAGAGAGCTTTTATGAGTTAATACTGAACTTAAATATGGTTACTAACTAATAAATAAATAGGATGTCCGAGCTACAGCAATATAAAAACATTTATTTATATTTCAGAACTATTAAGGTTTATAACTTTATTTGTCCAACATTGTACACAGGAGGTTCAGCATTTCTATGCATGTTGCTACAATTCAATGTGGCAAACGTTAGTAGTTCGACAGATTTGGAACGACACTGTATTTCTCACCCCACGTCCACAACCATGACAGATGTTATGGCCTGTACTGCAGCGCATATCCTTCGTCTCAGATCTACCAGATACTGAAAGTTTGTTCTGTACACAGAGTCCCTGATAAACCTTATGCGCTGAAATCCAGGGGAGTCAGATGGGGAAACCGAGGGGTCCGGACAATGGAAACCCGCTCCCCTCTTTCCACCCCCCCCCCCCCGTCCTGTTTCCCATCCAACGATTAGGAAACGTCGTGGAGAAATGTGAAATGTGGTAACATCCCCATGATAGTAGAGTGGGACACGGTACTGCTGGAAAATGATGTCGGGAGTTATCTGTGAAACTGCATAGTTCGCCATGTTACCGTAGACTCTGTAAAAGAAATGGATCAACCGCATTATATTCATACAATCCCGATTACACATTAACTTTTGGTTTGTCCCTTTTGTACTCAATTTCTTCTCTTGGTGTCTCACCTTGCCCATATTCGACAGTTATGTCGGATAACTCTGCACAGACTTGAAATATAGATTCGACACTGAATAGCAGTACATCGAGGTAATCGTCGTTTTCAACTATACGATGCAACATTTCAACAGCAAAATCACATCTTCTGTGGTAATCCTCAAGCTTAATGTAATGCAAACGTTGAAGTTTGTAAGCACGCAACCGGAGACGTTTGTGCACAATGTTGTGCAGTGTCGAACGGAGGACACCTACTTCCTTTCTAACTTGCCTAGTGGATTTCCATGGGCTTCTAGCGAATGCATCGCACCCATGTTCTACAGTTCTTCATTCACGTGTATTTTAGGATGTCTTTCAGAATATGAAATCAAGCTTCACCGTTCTCGAAGAGTTCTGTCACAATGATAAGTGGATTTACGTATGGGAGGATCCACGTTCAATTCTCTTCTTGCACGCCGCTAAACACGTATTACAGATTTAACTCAGATAACTGTATCAAACACTGCACATTTCGTTGCGGCGTCCAATTGTTGACTGTCAGTATTGCCGCACAGTAAACATTTGTGAACGTGCGCCATACAGCTCAGTGCTGTTCATGAAATGATGAGATCACATCTTGCAGAGTGTCTCTATCGATTGCGTATTTACCCAACAACATAAAATGTCGAATTTTTTAGTTATAAGCTTTTTTTGTTTTGTTTATACCTCTAGCCCACACATTCTGTACCTTCAAACAACTTTAATACGGAAACGAAAAACTCTTTCAAGTTTATTCTAATACAAACTAAAATAATGCTTGCCTTCTGGTAGCGTTATTATTAAACGTGTGTTTACATTTTCCTTTCGTCACCTCACACCCCTTAAACTGGTGAGAAGAGGGACGACTTTAAACAGATGATGGAGAGACGCTGAAGGGTATCCCAGAGTGAAATGATGTGGTAGATTCTGGAGACCTTCAACACTTTTAATGTCAGTGGACGATATCCAAGTGTAGGCTGGCAAAAGTGCAGAGTATGTGCAATGTCAGTGCTTACTTATAAATTCTTTTCTGAGTTGTTTACGTAACAATCCAACACAGTAACTGATACGAGCAACAACCTGAACAACACAATTACAGATACATCTACATCTACATTTATACTCCGCAAGCCACCCAACGGTGTGAGGCGGAGGGCACTTTACGTGCCACTGTCATTACCTCCCTTTCCTGTTCCAGTCGCGTATGGTTCGCGGGAAGAACGACTGTCTGAAAGCCTCCGTGCGCGCTCTAATCTCTGCAGAGGGACAGTTGACAAAGAAAAATGGAGAACGAGAATTGCTGCCGGCCAACCCATGGACTGAACATTAAAGAGGAAGAATTCTTTTCTTCTGTTTCAGTTCCTGTGTTTTTATATTTTCTCCGTTCTTCAGATAAATTCAGTATCTCGTGCGTTATCAAATTATTTCCACTCTACCCTGTCTCCCAGTCCAGTTTACCCACAGCTGCCGTCACAGTTTGATACCTCAAAGTAGTCCCATCGTCTTCTGTTGTATTTCTTCCCCCTGTCTGATTCAATCACTATGTAATGCTCTGATTTAAAAATTCCACTGTCAGTATTTCTTTAAACTGATCCAGGTTACCTTTCTTAATAACCTACTTTTCTGTAATTTTCTGCGAGTTCATGGATCGCTCTCAATCTCTAGTGATGAGTCTCCTATCACTACCTCAGGCAATTACATCACATATTTGGGTCCGACCACTTATCCTTGTACAAAGATTACTAATCATCTGTCGACACAGTAAAGTTTATAAAAATGGGCTCTCAAATTCAGCCATGTCCATTCTCTCTAACGATAGTGATAGTTCTATCTGTTTCGTCATAGCCAAATAGGAAGTCGAGAAGTTAGAGAGTTGTTGAGAGGCCGCTGCACTTTCCCATCGATGGAGCCAGTGACCCTTGCAGTTGTCACGACGAGGAACTGCGGAAATGAGGTCGAAACGCTGATGCAACGATTGTCTGTCTCTGGTTCCCACGTACCGTTCGTGATCCTGGTTCGCAATGGGGACACTTGGAGCTCTTTCTTACTCTGTCTGCAAGCTAAAACTATGACACGATGCAATATCTTAAAAGAAATAATTGCACGAAAGAAAGTGTACTGCTTCTTCTCCTACTGTCTCCCGGCTACTCCTGCAACCGTGTTATTCCCCTGCTGATGCCTGACGCTTCATCGAACTGCACAAAACTGATAGACTTCCGACTGAGAGAAACTGCTATGTATCCACGCTCGTTTCATTGTTTCGTTTACATCTTTTAAGTTAGAACTGAATTATAAATCATCACATTTTAATACGGCGCTGGTTTCTCCCTTCACGGGAAATTGACCGTATCAACCAGGAAACAGAACCATTTATTTATTTGCTGCTTATTTAGCCTGACCTGATCACGGCCTTAAGGCCCTCTCTTACATCTGGCCAGGAACAATACCTACCAAAAACATTACATAACAATCAAAATAATAATAATTTGCATTATTAATAAATTGGTAATGATAATAATCGTAAAAGTAACACTAATAATAACGATAAGATAATAGAGGCATTAGGATTGATATTGCTTAATTTAGCACGTTTCAAATCTTGTTTGGTATTACAAGAAGTGAAAGGAATAATGGAAGAGGAGAAGACTGAAATGAAAGTGACAATGGGTATTAGGAAACAAAAGAACTTCGATAGAGATATCTGCAGACGAGGGAAAGGGAAAAGTAAAAGAGGGGGGGGGGGGGGGAATTGACGAGAGTGAGCTGCACGCAAGTAAATGAAGGAGGTAGCTATTTTGATAGAAGTTGGGCCACTAGATGTCTTTTGAAGTTTGAAAAGGTTTTAATTTCTCTAATATTTTGAGGAAAATTGTTCCAAAGTCAGGTTCCCGATACATAGAAAAATTTCGAAAACATAGCACTATTATGTAGTGGTGCAGGGAGAATTTTACTTTGTATTTCTGCTGTGCTGTTTAGGTAGTAGTGTAAGAGTTGAAGATAAATAAAGAGGGAGTGCAGTTATTGAGAAGACGGTAGAATAAACACAGGGCATGATTATCTCTACGCCTATCGGTACGTAGCCATGACAATTGCTCATAGGCAGCAGAGACATGGTCCAAACAGCATATGTCTTGCGCGTATCGCACACAAGCCATTCATCGCCAGTTCAAGCTGGAGACAGCTGTCATACGAAAGCCCGCGGAGGATAGAAGACGATAATCAAAAATAAAGAATATTAATGACTTCACGAGTTTCTGACGGATTCCGCTAAAATTGGAACTCCTAAACAGCATTTGTAGCATTTGTTGGAAACTCTTTTTCCTAAAGGAGCGAGATGGCAAGTCTCCGGATATACACTGAAGCTCCAAAGAAACTGGTATAGGCATGCGTAATCAAATACAGAGACATGTAAACGGGCAGAATACGGCGCTGCGGTCGGCAACGCCCTGATAAGAGAACAAGTGTCTGGCGCAGTTGTTGGTCACTTCTGCTGCAATGGCAGGTTATCAAAATTTAAGTGAGTTTGGACTTCGTTTTATAGTCGGCGCACGAGCGACGGGACTCAGCACCTTCGAGGTAGAGATGAAGTGGTAATTTTCCTGTACGACAATTTCACGAGTGTACCGTGAACATCAGGAATCCGGTAAAACATCAAATATCCGATATCGCTGCGGACAGGAAAACATCCTGCAAGAATGGGACCAACGACGACTGCAGAGAATCGTACAACATGAGAGAAGTGCAACGCTTCTGCAATTGCTGCGGTTTTCAATGCTGGGCCATCAACAAGTGTCAGCCGGCGAACCATTCAACGAAAAATCATCGATATGGGCTTTCGGAGCCGAAAGCCCACCCGTGTACCCTTGACGACCACACGACAGCCTCACCTGAACCCGTCAACACCGACACTGGACTGTTGATAACTAGAAACAAGTTGCATGGACGGACGAGTCTCGTTTCAATTTGCATAGAGCGGAAGGACGTGTATGGTTACGGAGACAACCTAATAAATCCATGGACTCCGCATGTCTGCAGAGGACTGTTCAAGCTGGTGGAGGCTCTATAATTGTGTGGGGCGTGTGCAGTTAGTGTGATATGGTACCTCTAATACGTCTAGGTACTATTCTGACAGGTGGCACGTACGTAAGCATTCTGTCTGGTCACCTACATCCACTCATGTCCATTGTGCATAGTCCTGCTGGAATTGCCCAAGTCCCCAACGGACTTGGACAATTCCAACAGGACAATGTGACAAGCCACACGTCCATAATTGCTACACAGTGGCTCCAGTAACACTCTCCTGAGTTTAAACACTTCCTCTGGTCACCAAACTCCCTAAACATGAACATTATTGAGCATATCTGGTATGCCTTGCAACATGCTGTTCAAAAGATATCTCCACCCTCTCTTATTCTTACGGATTTATGGACAGCCCTGCACGATTCATGGTGTCAATTCCTCCCCAGTACTACTCCAGACATTAATCGAGTCCATGTCACGTCGTGTTGGGGGACTGCTGCGTGCTTGTGGGGGTCCTACACGGTATTAAGAAGATGTAGCAGTTTCTTTGGATCTTTAGTGTATTAATTCAGCGTGCCAGCTGTTGACTCGTGGTTTGCGTCTCGTTCATTAAGCATGATACATTGGTTATACGGTACACTGAGCCAGGCGTAATCGACTGTGATCTGTAAGAGGGAAACCGACAGGCACAGTAAACCTCGCGAAGACCAAGTCTATCACAGTGGCCGTCGTATAAATAACTGCCGGATCACAGGCTTCGAGCATTGATCGAAAACATGCAAGTGGTCCTCCGCTGGGCATGTTGGCATATGTACTCCGAGTCGGGAAAAGTTAATTTTCGCGACGTGATCCTACGTGAAGCTGGAAACTTGCTCCTAGCTTGTAAAGCCACTACCGGCGTAAAAGCGGAGAACTCGATCGCATATATCGATATCCGAATCGCAGGATACAGCAGTTTCCATCACAAGAGTGCTAGTGCAGCCTCTGTATTGAATTTATTTCTGGAACATCACGTATAGACTATAGAAGTTAGTGTACGCCCCAGGCCACTCTTACTTCGTTATTTATTTGTTTGGAAAACTGAGCTTTCTGGACTGTAATATTTACGTTTTATCGCACAAGTTGGTGAACCTACGTTGTTATTTCACTGGTGTCGCTTACACGTAGCTTTCACTGCAAATTTACGCTCCATATAAGCTGAATAAAATCTTCTCGGTTTTCAAGCTGCGTCAGCTCAAATAAAATTCTCGAGCTTTCGATAGCCTTCTTCGTCATCGTCATAAGGTGTAAAACCACTGAAAACCGAGAATATTTTATTCAGACATGTCGCAGGGAAAGATTCCGAGGATACAGATAGGTTATATACAGTCATTTGTTTCGTTATTATGTTTACGTTTGATTTTTGAATTCGTACAATTGTGTTTTCAGTTTGTTTATTTCCGTGTCCTTTGTGTGTGTGTGTGTGTGTGTGTGTGTGTGTGTGTGTGTGTGTGGGTGGGTGGGTGGGTGAGCGCCTTTATGGTGTGTTGTTTGATAGTTCGTTTAGTATGTTGAATAATGTTCTGGTGCAGATTACTGTATGGTCATTGATGAGCGTTTTGGCCTGTACTAACTGTTTGATGTGGAAATTTTCTTGTGGTGATAATAAATGGTACTGATACTTTCTACGCCTTGGAACATTGGACTCTGTTCCTGTGCCGCAGGAGTAGTGCTTGTTTACAATGAGGTGGTCTGTAAATTTTCAGTGGTTCCCAGTGTTCAGACTGTCTCATTCTGAAATGTCTGCGTGTCTGTCTGGCATATACTGATTCGCAGCTCTTGCAGATTAACTGATAAATACCTGCTTTTCTGAATTTACCTGAGACTGTATTGAGTGTTTCTTTTATCTTTCCTGTAGTGTGTTCTTTATTGGTTTGTTTCTTTTTAATATTGCGACTTTAGTGTGTTGTTCTGCGCTGTATCATGATTACTGCTGTGTAGCGTTGTAATATTGTTGTGTCTGTTTTGTGCTAGTTGTATTTTAATTTCATTGGTTCTGTTCGTCTACTGTGTCTAGTTCGTAGCCATTAGCTTTATCAGTATGTTTGATTATGTTTAGTTGTCGTGTGTAATGTCATTATTTACTTGAACTGTGTTCGATCTGTGTAGGAGGTAACAAGCTGATTTGTTTATGTGCAGTGGGATGGGTAGATCCGATGTGTATTATTGTACTGGTTCTAGTTGGTTTTCTGTACATTCGGAAATGGTGGTGGGCCTTTTTGTCTTCTATTACGATGTGTAGGCAGTGTATCTTCTTCTATGATTCAATTTCAGTTGTGAAAAGGATATTTGAGCAGGCAGTAGCATAGGTATATCAACACTGTATCTTGTGGCTGAATTCCTTTAACAGTCACAGGACGAAAGGTTAAATTCAAGTGACACACGTCACGTAAGTGACAGGATAAACTCTGATCCAGCAGTTTCATATTCCTAATCAACGTAAAATTTTGTATGGACATATTTCATGAACAATAAAGAGATAACCCACTGAAGGTGCCACAACTGTGGTGAAACATGTTTGAAGAATAAAACAAAGTTGCGTTCTTCCAGAAAGACAGACCCTTTTAATTCATTATTATTTCTTGCAAAGATGGAAAGAAAGCTCGAATTCCCTGTATGACATGTTCGTTGCTTAAAAGAAGAAAATATTTTTATAATTGGTATGGAAATTGGCTAAACCAGCCAACTAGTCACATTGTAGCCTGTTTCTTCTCCCGCTGTTGTTCGAAATAGGAAGGGCAACTCGCCGACGGTCTCTCTGTCATTTGTTCTAGAAAAGAAGAAATGATTAATCATGCAAAAAGAAGGTTCGTAATTTGACTTACTAAGAATGTAAGACAAAAGTGACTTCATCAACTATCATCTTGACAGCGGAAGTAACTTTTCACATAAAATCCAGCACATCTATAAGAGATGTCCACGCTAAACCAAATATCGCAGATGGAAGATGGACAACCGACACTAGCGGGATTCTGTATCAGAGAGCAAAATGATCAGACATTTAACCGCAATAATTTCAGCACATTCACAGGCACCTCGATCGCAAGCCTTTTTACTATCTTCCAATGGCACAAAGGCAAAATATGATAATGTGTTAAATTACCCATCGTTTCTGTGGGAAATCTTGTGTCAAATGGACAGCGGATTTTCAGCAGATGCTACTAGCCAAAAGTGGTAATCAATCCATCGATAAATAATGCTTGTATAATCTGTGAGTCCAGATAATTTCCACAATCTTGATTGAATGTTTCGAATAGTTGAGAGATGGCAGGGCACTTCTAATACGGTGTTATGCTGGTAATGCCTTTAGGGAAGTTGATCTTTATTACTTGGTTACTATACCTGGTTATGATCTGACTTCATACGTCATGATAAAATGGTGGGCAGTAGTTAAACGCCCTTGCTTGTGTGCTCTAGTGAAGGAATAGCAATAAGCTTTACCTGTGTTCAAAGGAGTAGGGTGCCGATTTGAACAACTACAGTAAAAGCATACGGTGGGTGAGGGCCGAGAGGAGCGTTTTTTTCTGTCGAACCTGGGTGAAAATATTTGCGGATTGCCGAATTCTGCAGCCTCGTTGTGCAGACACGTTGGATGGCGCCAGTCGGTCGGCGGCCGCATCCACGTAGGCTGACTAGCGCCGAGAAGTCGCTGCTGCAATGGGCAGAGCATCAAAGACCAACAATAAAGCAGAGGATGGGTACTTGTTAGGCAGGAAACCGATGAGACAACTGTGAGCTTTCTCCGAATTTCCATGGAACTGGTCACTGGCGAGTAGACGTCCAGACTCCGTTACAAAATATATGTGTGAAGGTACAAGGCTTTTAGCGAGTTTATGGCCATTCTTTGGAAAGTTCAAAATGGGCGCAACAGGGGAGATAACCATCTTTTTGTGGAAGGGTGTGGTTCCATCCAGGTCATGTTGTTAGCAAACGACTTGGCGTAAACGTGTGAGAAAGAGGCCACGAAGCTGAATCTTTTTTTTCCCCTTTTCTCCTACTTAACTTTAAAGTCTCTGATTGGTCGAATATGTGTATGCAGAGCAAGGGGCAGTCTCCCATCTTCGAATGTGGCACCCCAGCTGGTGGCTGGTACTACTGGCATTTCGCTAGCAAAGAACTGCAGGTCTTTACCTAAACGGTGATACTTGTGTCCTTTGTTAGTGTGCCGCTTACAGCCTGCGCCGGTCACCTTCTGAAATGTCAGAGGTACTGCTTCTAGCATCACACATACAACAAATGAAGCATGGGTGTACTAATTTGTTTTGTGTTGGCCATCTAAATGTTTGACATATTCCGTCATGTATAGTTGTGGAACAGAGTCAAATTGGTTCGGCAGACCAGCAAATGGGTCCACCTGCGCCTTGGAATCCACCGTGGTTTCAGAGGCTCATATGGAAGTATCTGCATTCCGAATTAGCCGAATGCATATTTCGGGCGCGCGCCATTAGTAGCAGATTCCTGCCGTCCATGACTTCAGTCACTGAATGCATCGTGGTGCGCTGCCCCGACCAGCAAGAGGATAAGGTATTCGTTCTTACAGCGTAGGGCTCCAATATATGCTTCTCAGCACCCTGTTCTTTGGAAACATATTTTTCTTTCCGGAGTAGTAGAGTATAGATGCTTGATTGTGGTGTAGTTTTTGTGCCATACCCCGGATTCACATGTAAGAAGCCAGATAAAGCGATTAGTGTATTCGTTATTATCGTGTTTCGATCCCCAGCTGATCACTTTGTCCACCATAGACCCCATATTAGTGAAAACGTTTGTCAAATAAAAGTGTTTGTGTGACGTTTCTTTAGCCATTTTTGACTTGTGATGTTAAGAATGAATAAATCTATTGTTATTTAGATCACAGCTCTTCCCAGTGTTCTGATTAACATTACCTTTACCATTTTTATTACAGTCCTGATTATACAAGAAAGTATGAAGTATGCATAGTATTGGCAATACCAGTCATAAAAATGCTAGAGAAAATCATTGTTCCCCAGAAGCTGTAATTCTGTGCTACACTGTATTTTCTACTATTGGCAGTACCGTCCACACAGTCATTTTCAAGCTATGCTAGAGGACTTACCAACGAAGATGTTGAAACAGTGGTCATAGGCACACGGTAATTTACATTTTTCAATATATTCTAAAAGCCTGACGGGAGAGCTCCACATGATAAAAAGGTTCAAATCTGCTCATATGCACATTTGATCGGACCTAATACGTTGTGCGATCTTATAAGGTGTCAAAACAATACATGTGTGCATCATATTTTGTCAGTCCCTACGTAATACAAAACATATTTCTCCTGATACAGGCATAGATTTATTGAACTATAGCAAACAGCCTTCGTCCGATCATAATTTTATACGTGTGAGTATCTTTTAACCATTTTATCATGTGGCATTCTACATCGTTTCCTTCCACACTCAGATTTTTGTATATTTTAAATCTTTAATTCTAGTGTCACTATGTTCGTGTTCCCTCTGGGACACCTTTAAATTAGTCAGGTTTTCGAAGTTGGGCAATGGTATAGAATAAAATACAGTACAGAAATACAGTCTCCAGGGAACGACGACATCCTTTTACCGGTTTTGGAATACAGTTCACTCAGAATGACGAAAACCATTCAAGCATAAATGTCGAAATTTAATTGATACCTTAAACAAACGCTCCTTAACATCAAATTATGAACATATCAGTTCTGGAAACAAGATTCACTAATGAGCAGGCTTTCGTAACATTAAGTCAAACAACCAGTAATATACAATTGATGAGCTCCTGCACTAAATAATCCTTGTGTGGGATAAGATTCAAAAATGACTCTGAGCACTATGGAACTTAACTGCTGCAAGCAAAATACACATCAGGCTGTCTGCCGTAATGGCTCACTGGGAGAGGTCTATTCGAGGTAGAGTCCAAAAATGGTTCAAATGGCTCTGAGCACTATGGGACTTAACATCTGAGGTCATCAGTCCCCTAGAACTTATAAATACTTAAACCTAACTAACCTAAGGACATCACACACATCAATGCCCGAGGCAGGATTCGAACCTGCGCGCGGTTCCAGACTGTAGCGCCTAGAACCGCTCAGCCACTCCGGCCGGCGTGGGATAAGGGTTTATTGCCAGGAGGAAAATTTCGGGTGCGATCGAGAACCGCATATAATTATAACTTTCAGAACACTCGTTTCGACTCAACAACAAAGTATGAACTATTGCGCATATGCTTACAAGTGTCTGTAAGCCAAACAGAAAAGATCGATAGACTGTGGGAATAATTTGAAGTTCCTGACATTCTAGAAAATTTCCTAGAAAAATTCGTAGCCTTAGGTGATACTGTTATGAAGGTAGCAAATGGCATAATTATCTCCGTATCACAACGCATTGAATTCCAAATTGACCACACATACAGGGTGGTCAGAAACAGTCTGAAAAGTAAGGATACTGAGAAAAACTGTTAGAAAAAAATTCGATACGTTGTTCCATTTTGTAGTTGAAGAACTGTGAAGTTAGCCAATCAGACGGTGCGCCAGACGCAATCAGTGTCAGGCATTCTCGTAGCGCAGATCATAGCGCTCGAGACTGCTCAGCCTTTGGCTTCGGTTCAGTGCTTACGAGGGAAACCCCCGCCATCGAACACCCCTCAGATTTAGTGGTAAGTTAACCATATGGACAGCCCGTCAAAAACTGAACACAGAAGAGCATGGAAGGAGGAAGAAGATGTACTGAACTGTGAAAAAAGAAGCAAAGTAGAAGCTCAAGATGTGCAACATCGAGCAAATCCGAAGAGCCTCTTCGTCGTTGTTATGTGGTCATGGCCTTGGTTTGCAAAATAGGAGATCCGGGTTCGACTCTTCCTCCTACTCAATTTCATCTCTCACAAAATTATGGACTGTCCGCCCGGTCATTGACTTGCCCGCCCACCGTATTCAAATTTGTGTCTGCGTCTTGGTGTAACATCCGTTTGCAACAGCGAGGTGTAAGAAAGGGACCTCCATACGTACGTACATATTTTTTCTACATAAGTAGATGACTCTTGCGTTCCGTTTTGGAAGTTCTGCCGCTTTAATTCCTTTCTCGTAACATAGTTCACACCCGTTTGTTTGTTCTTTCCATTTTTGTGAGCGGGCTACGTGGCATCTCGCCTGCTCTCACTATTCATCACATTTACTTGCGACTGTAATATATTCTTCTCATATGACTCATATTCTGTAACTAATGAATAGTATGACAATCGCCAAGACTACAGAAGGAGAACAGAGATATCAATGACTGGACAGACAGTTCATAATTTTTTGAGAAAAAAGAGGGGGGACACGAGGGAGGATATAAACTCACATATCCTGCGTTACAGTTCAAGATAGTGGTCACACAACCACAACGCCACGGATCTTCCAATCCTCTCGACGTTGCACATACTAAGCTTGGAGCGTTCACTGTCTCTATTTTGCTTTTTTTTCGTATTACAGTACGCCTTCTTTCTGTTTTCATGCTCGATCCGTGTTCAGTCTTGCCACTAAATGTGATGGGGTGCGGTGGGGAGTTTCCCTTGTTAATACCGTCCCATGTACAATCTCTGTATCGATCTCTTGTTTTAGGGAACCAAACGAAGTACACATTTGGCAACATCGTCTCTGGCAGACAGTTTGAATTTTTGCGCTCAACGATCTTATTATCTAATTTCAATGCTAATTAGCTCGAAAATGGCGCAACGTATGGAAACCGACAAAGAAGATCAAAGAGAGTCTCACATCGGCAAAGCAGAACCCACTTGGAATGTCGGGAATGTACTACATACCACGACAGGCAGAAAAGTTGATGTATGAATGACTAGACTGTCAATCATCACCAAGATCACAGAACATAAGCGACATTGCAGGTTGTGGCATATGGAGAAATCGGCCGTGGCAGAGCACGCGCTGTGTGAGACAGACCTCGTAGTAAAATTCGCCGACAAGTAAATACTGGCTGTAGAGAATAACTATCTTGTTCAGAGAAGCTGTAGAAATACACAAACACAAGAATAGCTTCAACAAGAAAGAAGATAGGCTAAGGCTTAACGGATCCTGGTTTCCCCTTTTGTAACGAACGACCGTCGCAGGTAGCAAGAGAACCGCACCGGAAATGACTGCGTAGAAGCCCTCGAACGTTGGCGCGACAGGTACATGTAGTCTGCGGCCGTGAGCTCGGTTCCGAAACTACATCACACTAGCGCCGACCGAACCGACGCACATTCCCTACCGGAGGGGACACAGGCCAGACGTGTTAGACATGGCCCTCATCAAGGGCATAACAACGACACTCAACGTTGCCGTTGAAAACGATCTGCCCTCAAATCACCAACCCGTTATACTGTACATTGAAGAAACACTGCAGAACATGGAACAACGCAGGATGTTTGACTACAGGCGCGCGAATTGGACGCTGTTCAAGGAAACGCTTGACAGTCGCATCCCACCAACCCACGCGATTAACGAGACAGCCCAAATTGACGAGGCAGTTGAAACCCTCACCGTCGCCGTCCAGGACGCAATAACCGACACCATGCCGATCCACACACCACAACAACACAGTGCTGCCCTGCCCCAGGAAATCCTGGGCCTAATCTCAATGAGGAACCGCCTCAGGAGACACTGGCAGCGTACCAGGCGCCAGCACTTCAAACAGCACATTAACAGGCTCCAGGGTATAATCCGGGAAAAAATACAAACATTCAAGACACAACAGTGGGACCAGAAACTCGAAGGGCTAGACACCACGCGGCCTGGCGTGTGGCAGCTAGCCCGACACTTCACCAGGGAGAAACTGTACACCCCCACGTTACAAGGGCCCGACGGACCAGCATATTCTGCGGAAGAAAAAGCGGAACTGATGGCCCTCACACTCGCAGCGTCATTCACACCGAACCTGGATCCCTCAGACCCAGCATTCACACTTGATACGGACCAGGAGGTCACACGCATCTTGGCCCAACCAGCGCGCAACAACATCCGACAAGCTAGTACAGCAGAAATCAAATGGGCCATCATGCATACCACCGCTAGGAAGGCCCCTGGTCACGATGGCATTCAAAACCGTGTCCTCCAGGAGTTCACGGACAAAGCTGTAGACTACCTAGCACACATTACGAATGCCATACTCAAGCACCAACACTTCCCCGCCTTTTGGAAGACGGCCAAGGTCCTGATGTTCAGGAAGCCGGGGAAAGACCACTCTCTCTCACAAAGTTACCGACCCATCAGTCTGCTGAGCGCGCTCAGCAAGATCGTTGAGAAGGTAATATTAAAACGACTCACCAGGCACTGCATCACAAACGACACCCTGAGACCGGAGCAATTCGGTTTCAGGAATCACCACTCAACAAACACAACAACTCCTCCGCGTCCTTGAATACATAACACACGGATACAACACAAGCAAGGCAACTGGGGCGGTGTTCCTGGACATCGAAAAGGCTTTCGATAGTCTATGGCACAACGGCCTAATGCGCAAACTTAGTGACGCAGGGTTCCCCGACGGGCTCGTACGTCTCATACACTCATATCTCACGGACAGGAGTTTCAACACTGACGTGCAGGGCAAACAATCGACACGACATGGTATACAGGCAGGAGTACCCCAAGGAAGTATCCTAGGGCCCTTACTGTTTAACCTCTACATCAACGACCTCCCAGCTACACATAACACGAAGGTAGCAATCTACGCGGATGACACCGCCATCCTTGCGCAAGATTGGAAGCCGTCTAACATTAACTCACGACTACAGACCGCACTCAGAACGGCGGAGCCTTGGCTGGTGAAATGGCGTGTTAGAGTAAACGTCGACAAGTGCGAGGCCGTTCTGTTCACTAGAAGACCGAAGCAACTGAGCAAACGTCAGCACTGCAACCCAATAACACTACACATACGCCCAATACGTTTCCGCGAGAAGGTCAAATACCTCGGTGTCTGGCTGGACAGGAAACTACTCTGGGGGGACCACATTCAACACGTGACCAACAAAGCTAACGCGAGGCTCAAACAACTCTACCCTATGCTTAACAGGCGTAGCACACTGAACAGGAGGGTGTCTAGTTCCATGTACATGACACTTATTAGACCCCTGATGACGTACGCAGCCCCTGTCTTGGGATACGCTGCGCCAACTCGCCTGCGCCGTCTGCAGCTCATACAGAACAAAGTACTCAAGATCATAAGCAACGCTCCGCGCTATACACGCATCGCGGACCTTCACCGGGAATACCGGCTAGATACTATCTTGCAGGTATTCCAAAAACTCTCCACACGACTGTACAATAACACGAGACACTCGCGCAACCCGTTTATCCTTTCTCTGGGTAACTACGACCACAACCATAGATGGAAGCATAACAGACCAAAAACATTACTGGCTAGGAACTGAACATCTATGGTCTATAGAACGCTAACACGACAGTACTGGCGAGCCCCTGCAACACAGTTATTACTGGAAACACAGATGTGCGACTAGCCGAAAAACAGGCAACCGCAGGGAAACCGTACTATACACAGCACGCAAACCAGCCACACACACCCCCTACACAGTCCGTGAGCCGATCTATGACCGATCGCCCACTAATCCACAACGACCTTGAACTGTTGCAGGGACGCAGCAACTGCAGCAAGCGCCGCAACAAGCTCCAACAACGACAAAGGTAACGATGCACGATACCTCGAACTAACACAACCACACCTTGCATGCACTGTCGCAGATAGCAAGCCGCTACTGCCCTTACTACCCGTCCTACGGTCGCAGAGGTTTTTTTTCCCTTGGCTCTTGCCTTGGCACTTTTTTTTTCCTCTGCCCTTACAACCGCTACCCTTCAATCGTTTTCGACCACTTCTATCTCCTGATGAACCATGTTGATGAGTAGTCTTACCCAGACGCATGGACAACATCACAGCCCGCATCCTGTGACGCCTGATTCAAAAACTAACGTGTTTACGGAGGTGACAGTAGAACTTTTGGTTTGGTCACCACGTTGGTGTGGGCGTGGACGGGCCCCATCCTTTGTTTGTTTGAGCTCGGTTCCAGTCCACCACCACCAATGGAGGCTGAAATTTTGACAATGCCAGCCACTCGTGCTGGAGAAACGTCAGAAAAATCAACAGACGAACGTCAGCGGAAGAACCTGAGACAGAAGCAAACAGGCAGTTTGTTCTAATTCTCCTTTTCGTAACTCTTCAACATCCTTTCGATGCAACCAGTTGACGAAGACGATATTAATTCTGTCTCTTTGTGCTGTTAAACATTCGGTAACCTGTCTTTTTCAAACAACTAGGTAAGAACTCTTCATTCCGCTGGTCACTTTACAACGCTATCTGTTGTACAGTATTTTGCAATACAGAATGCGTTTCTTTTAGTTTGCTCACTCCCGAGTTCAACTACCTTTCCAACTCGGGTATGTTTTTATATGCAATTTGTGATTCAGCAAAGTTATTAGTAACAGTTTCTTATTTCAGCAGACTGCTTTTCCGCTACCCGCCGAAAATATGCACTTAACTTTTCCTTTAAGTGTTCGAATTAACATTCATCTGGTGTTAATTTTCACCGCTTATTTGTTCCTTCCGTTGATTTGAAAATTGCTTAAAATTTTCGTTCATTTTGAGTTGAATACACGTACTAATTTTCACGGTCTGCTCTCACACATGATGTATGAAATTTTCATTAACTTGCGCCGTTTGTTTCTTCGTAGGTTGTTCAAAATTTTGCTGTGTAAAATCTGGTAGTCCCTTATACAATTCGACAAAAGAACCAAATATAGGAGTTGGTAATTCAATTTTGGCTACTAATTCTGCTGTCATATCAGCATTGCTTGCGGTTGTCGGATTCTTTCCTATTTTCCCCATATCAATAGACGAAAGTCGTAAACACACAAAAAAACGCTTTCCTACAAATACATACCCTACGAGTACATCCGAAATCACTTTAAGATGTAATAATTACCAACAAAGCTAAAAAGTCTAACTACACGTAGGTATTACACGAATCAACTAATGAATTCCGCCAACTTTTGGCGCGCAATTTTTGTACATAAATAGCTAAAAGTCACACGAAGTAATTTTATAAATTGCACAGGATCTGACTTCAGGTCCAACTATTTTCTAACACGAAATACGAGATTTGGCCTAGAACTGTTTTTCCTTACCTTACTGTTGCGATTTCTTACCACGTTATTACTTTTATTATTCCTCTTCTTGGTTCACTCTCATGATGTTTATCAATTGCACACATTAGTTACGTGTTTCATACATGCAACAGTAAATTCATATAATTACAGACATGATATTCTGACAATTATATACACAATGAAATTTCATTAATTTTGTTTCCTTTGCAATCCTCGTCTGAGGTCGCCAATTTAACGTCACCGCCGGTTAATTGGGATTTAACTATTTTACTTGCTATTAATACCAAAGGCGATTTCGGTTTGTGAACTATTTTTATATTAAAATGAAAAGCAATGGCGGCAACGTTAAAAGAAACTGGGGCCTCCTTCGGTAAATGACTTATTTAATTTAGTACTTTTACAAAAATTAATGCAGTTTCTTCTTAAAGTGGCAACGGCCGGAAGTTTTGGCTTGGAGAGCAAATCTTTTGGTAAAATTTGCTATCGACCGTGACTTTAAATATGTTTCCTTGCGGAAATTAGTGTTAAACTGATTATCGGACTTAAAATTATTGCAGGTTTTCACAAACAAAGGACTAAGGCGCATGAAATGGCGCACGAAAATTATGTTAACGAAAAAAAAAGCTTTCGTATTTAAGAAAACACAAAAATTATGAATGTGTAGAGGAAGGACAGGTTTAGAAGTGAAACATGATTAACCTTTAACAGTATATTTTAAAGAAACGAAAGTCAACTTACACTATTCCACACAGCCTAATATTTAAAGCTTAAGATCCTCTACACGAAACGCGCGATATTCAAATGCACGCATTTGATATTCTGATTTCTAGTAATAATTCCAGTTACAAATAGTTAAGTAACAATCCATGAAAGATCTCCTATGACCATTTCATTGTATTCGCAAAGTTAATTTCTTAACGTGAATGAAGCTATACAAGAAAGACAAACACAATGGTAAAAAGAGCGAAAGAGCAGGGCAAAAAAGAAAAGAGGGGTGCTGTTGTTTCACGATTATTCAAACTAATTACACGTTTTGATCTTTGTATGATTATTGGTATATTATCCAGAGGTGTCTGGCATAGTTACATTATTCTGGGTAATTTCGTGTAAAAGTTGGGGACGTTATAATGTCGAGAAGATTAGCATCCCTCATTGGCGTATAGTACGAAGTACATATGAGAGTGTTGTGGTGATGTAACGGACGGTTATGAAGAAGAAACATGTGGTTTACGCACGATGGAGCTCTAGTTTGCAGCATTTTAAGTAATCATCACCGCAATCAACTCCGAAGTATTGTTCTAGTATCTGAGGTCAGTACCTAGAAGCTATTGGTAAGAGAGAAATAATCGTGGAACATAAAAACATGCATTCCTAAGGCTACACGGTTCTGCACTTAAAATGCGCAATAACGCTAGAGCGGTGTGGCTTCGACTCGTGTGGGATTCAAGGCTGTTAATATTCCAATGTAAGAAATATATTCCTATATATTCTCCATGAAAGTTTCTCTACGATGAACTATGGTGTCAAACTGTACAGTGATAAAACTACTACCTTCCTCACCAAAGAAAGAAAACAATACATATGTTTCCAGAGGTGTATAAGACTTGCTGTTTACCAAGTTCATGCCCGGCTACGGTTCGAAAATTATACGTTCACAACAGCCCTATAAAATGATCGCTAACAGCCGAAAATCCATACGAAGAAACCGTGACATTTTACGAGGAAATAAACACTACCATCAGTTGCCAGAGGAGATGTAACAGTCTTACCGCAGTTTACCACCACCCATGGTAACCTTCCACTTGCACACAGAAGTCGTGGTCCGACGTTAGGCTGTGTTGCTCATGTGCGGGATAAATTGCCAACACCTAGCACAAATGCAATATTCTTCTAATGAGAGGGCATAGTATAGCACTGTACTCGAATGCATCCAGTCACCTCCAATACCATATTCAACAATTGCAGTGCGTTTTCTCTGTTTCCTGTATGTCTGTGTCAGCTGATTTACATAAACTGCTTCAAACCGCATCCGTCTGGAGCTCTTTCATGCATAAATCACGTTTCTTCTTTATAATCGTACGTTATAACACCACAACATCTACTATACACCGGTAAGGGGTGTTAACCTCCTCGAATGCGCACGTCTGCAGAGATTTTGTGCACTTGAACGGGCGCTGTGAGAAAGACCGGAGCGGAGCAGAGTTCACTGGAGAGAGGTTACAGAACCGGCTCACTCTGTTCCTTTACGAGACGTGGAATGTAGTGGTCTACTTCTGGTCAGCTTCAGTTTAAATCGGCAACAGTGTTGCAGGGAGCGTTGGCCAAAAACAATCGAGAAGATCTTCAAATCTCTAACTTTATCGTAATAATGCAAAAATGCTCTTTGACTCCCATCCACATAGGGAAACATTGGCAATCGTAATCGTAAACTACGCCCTATAATTGAAGTGCTAGACATATGTAGATCGCTTTGTGGTATACTTTGGTGTAAATGCTGGAGAATTAACTATGAATGGACGTGCTGTACAGACGTCATCTATATTCGTAATCTAGTGTGTAGTCAATAATTCAAACACAGTCTTAATCGCATTTATTATTATTATTATTATACCGCCAACCGGTTTCAACCCGACGTAGGGGTCATCTTCTGGGCGTTTACACCGTGAAATTGTAGATATCCGTCAGGTACATTCTATTATACAACAGCTAAAATAACGTAACTTTAAAATATGTTAATCATTGTTCGACTGCTGGTGGTGTCACTCCTGTCTGCATAACTGCTGGAAACTATGCGAGCCTAACCCTTCATATGGGCTTAAATAGCGTGCTGAGACCACGTGAATAGACGGCGACACTCCTAGCGGCGATCAACAGCATTTAATACAGTTTATTATATGTAATTACTAGTCACCTCGGTTTAACATAAATTTAAGTGACAGTAAATAACAGAAAACGGAAGCATTCCATTTTAAATGATTCAAATGGCTCTAAGCACTATGGGAATTAACTTCTGAGGTCATTAGTCCACTAGAACTTAGAACTACGCAAACCTAACCAACCTAAGGACATCACACACATCCATGCCGGAGGCAGGATTCGAACCTGCGACCGTAGCGGTCACGCGGTTCCAGACTGTAGCGCCTAGAACCGCTCGGCCACTCCGGCCGGTAACCATTCCATTTAAAAAGAGTTACAATCATAGTGTTAATTATAAAATAATAACAAATGTTCCGTAGTCAACTCGTAAAATTCGAAAAAGTATATTAGATTATGTGTCATAATATAAAGTAAAATAATCTGTGACACACACAAACTGGTGTCGTCTTGTATTATATCTATTCGTACATTTACGTAGAAAACATTTGAGTCAATTTACTAAAACGGTTAAAATGGAAGGACTACAACGCCTTCTACTCCTTGTGGTGAGGCCGCAGTTGCCATGGATTACATAGTAGCAGCTGGTGTGTTCATCTTTGCCCTGGCCACGGCGTCCGTTGCCGTGGTAGCGGTATGTCATGGCTCTTCATCCACAGAGAAGTTGTCACTTACTTGTGGTTGTGGAAATATCGACAATCAAGAATAATCTAAAAAATCTAAAGATAGGATAAAACTTTACGTCAACATTAAAGGACTTAAGTATTAAGATAATATTAGGAAAAGTAGCATCCATGTGTACAAATAACATTTACGAACAGCTCGAAAAATTTTTTATCGTGACTCTCTATTTGTTCATTCAGCATTGCTTCCGGATTCCGTTTATTATGTATAAAAATTTCCAGGCTCTCTAGAATATCCATCATAGGTCCTTTTTTGGTTACATGCAGTATCTTCGGATTTTCCCTTATATTGATTTCTGCATGTTTTTCCATATCTAAATGCTGTCCGAAGAGTGATTAGTTACGTGCTGTTCCAGTAGTATGTTCATTAAATCTGGTATTAAAACTTCTCCCTGTTTGCCTGATGTAAATTTTGCTACAATCTTTACAAGTCAATTTATAAATTCCTGATTTAGCAAGCATCTTGTTTTTAACATCTCCTATACTATGCCTAAGACTATTAGCTATGGTATTTGTAAAGAAAGCAATCGTAACATCCGAATTCTTGAACAGTTTATTTATCTTATCTGATATAGTCCCCATATGCAACATCTTCGCCAAAGTTCCATTTTCGGGTATTTTCGGCTGTCTGACGTGTATTTTCTGTTGTATCGTCTCTACTTTATTTGCGTTATATCCATTAGATATCGCAATTTGCTTTAATATGTTAATCTCCTTCTCCCTCTGTCCTGGTGTTAATGGTATTCTATTCAACCTATGTATCATTGTGAAGAAGAAAGCTTTTTTATATACATTTGGATGGCATGACTTTGCAGGGATAATGGTATCTGTAGTGGTAGGTATCCAATAGATGCCAAAGTTGTGGTGTCCATTATCATTAAAAACAGTTAGGTCTAAATAATTTATAGATTTATGTTGTTCATGTTCAACGGTGAAAGTAAGTTTTCGGTGTATGCTGTTCAACATTTCCGTCAAATTATTTATCTCCTCTATTGTACCGTCAAATAATATTAGAATGTCATCAACATATCGCTTATAGTATAAAATTTTCTGGCGTATGCACGGATGATCTTTCAAAAACATAACTTCTTTATTATTGATGAAAATGTCAGCTATCGTTCGTGCCAGTGAATTGCCTATAGCTAGGCCGTCTTTCTGCTGATGTATCTGATCATTAAACGAAAAATAGTTAAAACTTAAGGTTGTCTCAAGAAGATTCATTAATCCAGTTATTTCATCGTAATTCAGGACCTTATGACGCATAGGGTTTTCTCTAATAATTTCGATTGTTTCTGCCACCGGAACATTGGATACAAGTTTTTAATGTCTAATGTGGCAAATCTAGCTGTAATCGGTGTGATAATATTATGTATTCCTGTTACTAACTCATAGGTATTTTTCACTGAAAAATTCTCGTCATATGTATAGAACTGTTTTAACAGCATATTCAGTTTCTTATTAAGATTGTAATAAGGGCATCCTATGTTATTAACTATTGGTCGTATAAGGCAATCTTGTTTACGTAATTTTATTTGGGCCCTGAGCCTGGGTATTTGCGGGTTCATCACTTTGAGAGATAATTTCTCCTCAGAGGAGAATAAATTTTCACTTTCGTCCACCATTTTACGAATTCTGGCTTGAAATTTCAATAAAGGGTCTTTAGTAGTGCTCTCAGAGTAGTGAATGGGCAGTTTAGTGATGATACAGAAAATGGGAAGCATGTTGCTGTGTCATTGGTGAGCGTTGAAACTACAGAGAAAAACTGACAAAATTTCAAAAATTGACCACACTTTCAACTGTAGCGTTTTTTCCATTCCATCCACCCACTGATATGCTGTTGATTACCATATAATGATTGGCTGACATCACTTGTTTGAGGTGGAGAAAGAGTCTTGGTGGAGGAGCAAAAACTTACGGGGATGGCCAGCACTGAAACAGTAATTGAGTGCGTGACTGCAGTAAGAGGGACCAATCGAAATGGAGCACCAAGACTTTTGCTACCGTGTCACTTTGAAAGAACAGTTTAAATGTAGAGGTCGTCAATCATCTTTGGACAGCTGTTTGAAAATGCTCCACAGTGCCTACAGCACTCTTCCAGTTTGTAACTGTCGTTTATTTCAATCATCAGGTGTGTGTGTGTGTGTGTGTGTGTGTGTGTGTGTGTGTGTGTGTGTGTGTGTGTGTGTGTCGTGGGAGCAGCAGTGACACGATTTGCACCACGCGATGTCCAGTTTTCTGTGAGAGCCAACGGATTGAAACTTATTAATGTTAGCTTAGAACTTGACAACGATCTTGAAGTCGTGGTGGGAAAACAAAATATAGGGCAGTGTAGAAAACTGTAGTAATATTCTGCTTGGGCATGTTACACCATGTATCAGACAACATAATAGGGATTTTCTCTTTCGACTGATAGTTTATGGGGTACAGTCTTCCTACAGTACAGGCAATGAAACTTTACACTGGTTTTTGCAGGTGACTTTGATCACTGGCCACCTGCTCCAATGGAACAACACATACACATTTAATAGGATCGCTACAAATGTTCAATGCCAGCACACAGACGGCATTTGTTTTCGATGTATCGGAAGACAGGGCACGGTAAAATCTTGTTTAGTTCTCTCTCGGATTCAGTTAGCAGAGCTTTTATAGTTTCAAGTTTTTCTCTGCTGGATGGGACAAAATAAAGAGGATAGAGAGAATGTTTGTATGCAACCCAGGAGATGCAGATCTCCTTCTCAACGCAGTTGTATGTAATTTGGAAACACACCGCAATGCAGTAGCAAAATCCCCATCCTTCTTCCAGTTCCCTATCTACTTTTACTATCTTTTCTACTACTTCGTGTTGCAGAAGAAAGCTTCTTATGTTCCCATTCCTGCAAGTGGTCAAAACACTGTCCTGTTGCATTAACTCAGCTCACCCTGATTCTCCATGGGATGCAGAAGGTCTTACATATAGCGCTCTCCGAGTTCAATTCAGTTCCGACTTAAATTGGGATGATCACGTGCATGAAGCTGCAGGAAGGGCAGGGCAGCGTCTGCGGAGCGTTACAAGATGCAGAGGGACTCTCTAAAAGTATCTTTGAGTTTTACTGTAGCAGATATGTTCGAAAAAGGCGACTCGTCTCGAGATATGAGAGTGACACGAATATGATTCAGCAATGACTGTAATCAGTAAGAGACCCCTCCATAGGATCCATAGCAAGCATGTGATTGCATGGATGTACTTGATTCCAAATTCCAGACAGCATTTCTACCAGAAAGCATAACACTATTAGCGACGCTTCTGTGTGCCTGAGGAATCAGGACCGCTTTTTGCGCAGTGTGACAGTAACGTAGTCATTTAATAGAGGGTCCTTACGCAAAATATCTGTTGTCAGCGGTAGAATCCGTCTGAGGTCAGCTTCAAGCATCGGTTCTCAATAGTGTTCCTCGAAAAGAAAATCGTCTTACCTCCAGGGATTCCTATTTGAACTAGTTGGTGAGTGTAATCCGACAACTGAAAAAGAAAATAATTCGCATGCAAAGTGACTCTTACACCAATTTAATTAATTAGCCATTCAACTTGATACACTATGTCATCAAAAGTATCCAGACACCCCCAAAAACATACGTTTTTCGTATCAGGTGCATTGTGCTGCCACATACTCCGTATCAGCGACCTCAGTAGTCATTAGACATTGTGAGAGAACAGAATGGGGTGCTCTGCGGAACTCACGGACTTAAATGTGGTCAGGTGATTGGGTGTCACTTGTGTCATACATCTGTATGCGAGGTTTCCACACTCCTAAACATCCCTAGGTCCACTGTTTCCGATGTGATAGTGAAGTGGAAACGTGAAGTGACACGTTCAGCGCAAAAGTGTACACGCCGACCTCGTCTGTTGACTGACAAACCGCCGACAGTTGAGGAGGGTCATAATATGTAACAGGCAGACTTCTATCCAGAACATTACACAGGAATTCCAGACTGCATCAAGATCCTGAAAGTACTATGACAGTCAGGAGGGAGGTGAGAAAACTTTCATTTCATGGTCGAGCGGCTGCTCATTAGCCACCCATCACTCCGGTAAATGCTAAACGACGCCTCGCTTTGTGAAAGTAGTGCAAACATTGGACGATCGAATAGTGGAAAAACGTTGTGTGGAGTGACGAATCACAATGTGGCGATCCGACGGCAGGGTGTGGATATGTTGAATGTCCGGTGAACGTCATCTGCCAGAGTGAGTAGTGCCAACAGTAAAATTCGGAGACGGTGGTGTTATGGTTTGGTCGTGTTTTTCATGGAGGGGGCTTGTACCCCTTATTGTTTTGCGTGGCAACATCAGAGCACAGGCCTACGTCGATGTTTTAAGCACCTTCTTGCTTCCCACTGTTGAAGAGCAATTCGGGGATGGCGAATCTTTTAACACGATCGATCACCTGTTCATAATGCACGGCCTGTGGCAGAGTGGTTACAGGACAGTAACATCTCTGTGATGGACTGACCTGCACAGAGCCCTGACCTGAATCCCATAGAACACCTTTGGGATGTTTTGGAACGCTGACTTCGTGCCAGGCCTCACCGACCGACATCGGTACCTCTCCTCAGTTCAGCACTCCGTGAAGAATGGCCTGCCATTCTCCAAGAGACCTACCAGCACCTGCGAGGGTGGAAGCTGTCATCAAGTCTAAGGGTGGGCCAACACCATATTCAGTTCCAACATTGCGGATGGGGGGCGCCACGAACTTGTAAGTCATTTTCGGCCAGGTGTCCGGATAGTTTTGATCACATAGTGTATGAGTGATGTGCCGCCTGGTGAGTGGAAGCAAGGACTAGGGTACCACAGGCATGATTCTTGACTTTTTTGTGTTGCAGCGATATGTTTTAACGATGTTCCAATCTCCAACCTACAAAGGGAGAGACGACCATGGAAATAAAACCAGTTGTATTACCGAATTTATAAAGTGATACGTAGCATAAACCAGGTATTTACAACTTCTTTGTGCGGTACCTTAAGAGACGAGGCATTTGGTTACCCTAAGAGGTAAAAAGAAAGTGAGGAGGGGTCCTATGACAGAGGTAGATCATAGTACTATATCATGAGCCGAAAATGAGTTTAATATTCTAGTCCTGTGAAGCATGGTGTAATAGATAAGAAAAGAAATTTTCCTACCTGATGAAAGAATACTTAGTGAGATGTAGCCTAACCCACACAGCTCCATAATTACCACAACAAGTAACGATACTTCAGCGATATGAAAAAGCGTGTATGCCTCGATTTCTCCTGTCTTCGAAAATGGCTTGTATAAAAGGGAGAATACTACATATCGTGCGATGTATAAGTGTGTGGTCAACAACATCGCTGCCTCGGATTGAGTAACGTTGTTTTTTAAACTTGCAAGGGTGTCTACGTTGGGGTGTAATTGGTTAGAACTACTCTATACGTCGAAGTTGCAGCTGCTTGTTTGGTAGAGCACTGTGTCTGATCTTGCCCACGGCTGCGAGGGCTGGCGAAGTGTCCCAATGTGCTGGGTGAGCGCAACAGGATCGGACGTGTGTGTTGAGTAAGAGAAGATTCAATATGGGCATGTGTTTATGATGGACGTATTGATAACATCGAATCATCCCTGAATGCTCTCCACGACCGGTAGTGGTGCACTGTGGCATACACACGTGTCCAAGACTGTGCTGAGGCCGTGGCGGTAGTTTTCACCAACTTCTAAGCATTGGAGCGCGAGATGTCCGAGCGTTCGAGCGTTTCAGCAATCTCCGACATGTAACCATGACAGCTACTACTACGGATTCGATTGTGGTTTAAGTGTGTCATGTCTAGTGCTTCTCAGTACATTGCAGTGGACTCTGTCTTGCAGTGGTGCTTGCTGTTCTCTCTATCCTATCATGCAGTAGGTGTTCCTCCTTCCGAATCGTAGTGGAGAGAACCAATTTAGGAATTCAATAGTGCTTTAAAAACCCATCGCGACGACAAATTCCCGATTGATAGTGATTCTGAAATCTAGCTATGACAACTTATTACTACTCATTGGACCACAGTTTAAGGGTATGTCGTGTTTGGTGCTTCTCAATACATCACAGTGGAGGGGACTTGCGTAGGTATTTGATGTTGTTGTTGCTGCAATCCCATCATATGGTAGTCCCCTTCCTCCCTCCTTCTTCATCCTGGTGCAGCAGAGAGAACGAGCTAACCTAGGAATTCTATATGGCTTTAAAAAAGAAAATACACTTAACAGACCTGTAGTGGTCGGAAACTCTTTAACCGTGATGGTATACATCTACATGACTACTCTGCAATTCACACTTAAGTGCCTGGCAGAGGGTTCATCGAACCGTTTTCATAGTACTTCTCTACCATTCCACTCTCGAATGGCACGTGGGAAAAAGGAACACCTAAATCTTTCCGTTCGAACTCTGATTTCTCTTATTTTATTATGATGATCATTTCTCCCTACGTAGGTAGGTGTCAACAAAATATTTTCGTATTCGGAAGAGAAAGTTGGTGACTGAAATTTCGTAAATAGATCTCGCCGCAAAGAAAACCGCCTTTTCTCCAATTACTAAAACCTCAACCCGCGTATCATATCAGTGACACTCTCACCCCTACTGCGCGATAACACGAAACGAGCTGCCCTTCTTTGCACTTTTTCGATGTCCTCCGTCAATCCTACCTGGTAAGGATCCCATACCGCGCAGCAATATTCCAGCAGAGGACGGACAAGTTTAATGTAGGCTCTCTCTTTAGCGGGTTTGTCGCATCTTCTAAGTGTTCTGCCGACAAAGCGCAGTCTTTGTTTCGCCTTCCACACAATATTATCTATGTGGTCTTTCCAATTTAAGTTGCTTTAATTGTAATACCTAGGTATTTAGTCGAATTGACAGCCCTTATATTTATGCGATTTATCGTATACCCAAAATTTATCGGATTTCTTCTAGTACCCATGTGGATGACCTCGCACTTTTCTTTGTTTAGTGCTAATTGCCACTTTTAGCACCATACAGAAATTCTCTCTAGATCATTTTGTAATTGGAACTGATCGTCTGATGATTTTACTAGACGCTAAATTACAGCGTCATCTGCAAACAATCTAAGGGAACTGCTCGGGTTATCACCTAGATCACTTATATAAATCAGGAACAGCAGAGGACCTATGACACTAACTTGCGGAACGCCAGATTTCACTTCTGTTCTACTCGATGATTTACTGTCTATCGCTACGAACTGTGACCTCTCTGAGAGGAAATCACGTATCCAGTCACACAACTGAGACGATACTCCATATGCACGCAATTTGATTAATAGCCGCTTATGAGGAACGGTATCAAAAACCTTCTGAAAATCTAGGAATATCGAATCGACCTGAGATCCCTTGTCGACAGCACTCATTATTTCATGGGAATAAAGAGCTAGCTCTGTTGCACAAGCATGATATTTTCTGAAACTGTGTTGGTTGTGTATCAACAAGTCATTTTCTTCAAGGTGACTCATAATGTTCGAGTATAGTATATGCTCCAAAATCCTACTGCAAATTGAGGTCAGTGATATGGGTCTGTAATTCAATGGGTTACTCCTATTTCCTTTCTTGAATATTGGTGTGACCTGTGCTACTTTCGCGGCGGGGTCAGGGATTTTCTCTGCCTCGTGATGGCTGGGTGTTGTGTGCTGTCCTTAGGTTAGTTAGGTTTAAGTAGTTCTAAGTTCTAGGGGACTGATGACCATAGATGTCAAGTCCCATAGTGCTCAGAGCCATTTGAACCATTTTTTTTGTGCTACTTTCCAGTCTTTAGGAACAGACCTTTCGTCTAATGAGCGGTTGTATATGATTACTAAGAAAGGCGCTATTGTGTCTGCATACTCTGAAAGGAACCTGATTGGTATACCATCTGGACCGGAAGACTTGCCTTTCTTAAGTGATTTGAGTTGTTTCGCAACACCTAAGATATCTACTTTTATCTCACTCATGCTAACAGCTGTTCTGGTTTCGAATTATGAAATAATTATTTCGTCTTCTTTCGTCAAGATATTACGAAATTTGAATTTCCAACTATCATTTTATACATCACCGCTTTCAGTCGTGACGCCAAATTATAATGGGTTTGGATTATTTAATGAAAATTTCTTGGCAGAAACGTAACACTGTTGTTTATGAACGCAAACTACTGTCCAGAGTCGATCCTTTTTTATTTCGAGTAGTTTTAATGTGAAGCAGATTGTTTAAATGCTATATTAACGACTTAAATAATATTTCCCGTGGCGCATCTACTGAAGCAACAGTTGTGATATCTTCAAGGCGTGATATTCCGCACCAGATTTAGTAACTCCTGAAACAGTTCATGAACTGCACCACAAGAAGTGTACCAGAAAGGCTGTGGCAATTTAGAGCCCATGGCAGGATGAAATATACCACGGTAGCTCCTGCGCCATCTGCAAAGCAAACTACAGCTCTCTCTCTCTCTCTCTCTCTCTCTCTCTCTCTCTCTTTATACGAAACGATTTTTTGTTTGTTTGTGTCTCTCAAGTCAGCCAGCTACTAGTTTTGTGACATCATCAGATGTGGATGTGTGAAATAGCTACCGTGTCAGTCTTACATCCATAGATCACGAACAAGTGACCGGAAATTTATTCCAGAATGAGATTTTCACTCTGCAGCGGAGTGTGCGCAGATATGAAACTTCCTGGCAGATTAAAACTGTGTGCCGGACCGAGACTCGAACTCGGGACTTTTGCCTTTCGCGGGCAAGTGCTCTGCCAACTGAGCTACCCAAGCACGACTCACGGCCCCTCCTCACAGCTTTAGTTCTGCCAGTGTGAGGAAGGGGCGTGAGTCGTGCTTGGGTAGCTCAGTTGGCAGAGCACTTGCCCGCGAAAGGCAAAAGTCCCGAGTTCGAGTCTCGGTCCGGCACACAGTTTTAATCTGCTAGGAAGTTTCGGAAATTTATTATTTATTAACTTCAGCAGTATTTCAGGATCGATTGCCAAGCAGATTTTTGCTTTGGAAGGAAGGCGTCTCTGGCGTGCGCTGGTATCCGACCGGTTGGTAACTCGTACAGACCACCTGAGATTGCGGTGGACGCCGACAGAAGTTGTGTTTTTGTCAAGGGAGGGCTTAGCTAGCTGCTACTTGTAGCGGTTGACATGGACACGAGTGATTCCAAGGCCCTGGCGCATAAGCCAGAGGGCACTGTTACACACGTCTGCACGGTGAGGCAGCCAGCAGCTGTCGCGGGCCCTAGGGTGCACGGCTGGGGTAGCCTGCTAGGGTGGCGGGACGCGAAAAGTTTTTCAGATACGTTTAAGCGATCAGCGACAGTATAATTACGTGTTTCCTTACCCGATCAGAGTGAAACAAGCGCCGTTTTGTTTATATATTCCATACTGTCTTTTCAACCACAACAATATTTCATACACTGCAATCGATTTCTCACCACATTCTTAAAATAAATAAATGAGTTATTTTCATAGACGGTCTTGGATCTCATAAATTGTTTAAATAAACAATATTCCACACGTTGTCTAAATTTTTTAAACAATATTCCATACACTGCAATCGGTTTCCCTCCAAATGGCCAAACAACTGTGTCTTTTCCCCGCCAATTGCCGGGTGGGAGAGGGGAGTGGGAGGGTGGGGTGTTTCACAGAGGGTGAGGGGTTAACTGGTTGATCGATTAAATTAATTAGTCGATCAAATTGATATCAAAAGTGTGCTTGTATCGGTGAGGAGAGTTCCAGAGGGATGGGAGAGGAGGAGGGGGAGTGGGAGGAGGAAGGGGAGGAAGATGGGTAGGGGAACAATAGGTTAAGGACCTAACAATCAAAAGGACGGATTATCCCCAGAGGGTCATTATCCACATAGCAGAACAATAGGTCAAGGACCTGTCAATGAAAGGGAACAATGGGTTTGCCCCTGAATATCTGGTTGCCGCTGAATGTAGGCAACCAACACCAACAAATTGTGCTAATGTCCTTCTTGCGCCAGTACACACCACACGTTTTGATTCATTGATGTGACAACAAATACACAGTTTGCAAAGTATATGAGTATCAAAGATGCCGCACGCAATCCGTTTTTTCTTTTTTTTTCAGATGAAATGGAACGTAAATTACTGTTATATTAGATTGAAATAGTATTTTAAATTAAATATTGGGCATTACAGGCAGACAGAGACGATAAATACATGGGATTTTGTGGATTAGAGCACTACGAACTTATTTTACACAACGATTGGGATACAAGTTGAAACGCCCTGCTAAACTCACAGGACAGGACAGCTAGTTGGAATTGTGGAAAGGGGCCAGAATAAGCGGCTGTCAGCTACACTCGAACACATATAACTTTATTTATTTGATCAAACATTACAGTACAAATTCTTGAACTTAGTTATCGGCTGAATACACCACACTATCTTATGCCTTAAGGGCACAACCACTTTAATTTAAAAAAAAAGGCTAAAAGCCATTAACCCAAAAATTCAGACTCCAAAAAGTATATTTAGAAGCCAGAAGGCCTCACGTTAAGTAAGTTCTATAATTGGGCTGAAGGCCCCAAAATCTAACACTTAGAAAGCAACAACCTTAATTTAAAGACGGCTGAAGGCCGATGATTTAAGACTCAAGGTAAAATTAAAAAAAAAAAAAAAAAAGAAAAAAGAAAAAAAACACACACACACACACACACACACACACACACACACACACATACACACAAGACAGAAGGCCTTATCTTCAATCAGGCTGAAAGCCCCAACAGTCTGATACTCGAAAGACAAAGATCCTTAATTTAAAAACGGCTGAAGGCCCATGCTTAAAACACACTAAAATAAATTTTATCAGGCAGAAAGCCCAAGGCTTTATCTTCAAAAAATATATCAATCAGGCTGAAAGCCCAAACAATCTAACACTTGACAAGCAAGGAATTTTAATTTCAAAGCGGCTGAAGGCCCATGACTTAAAACACCACTGAAAACAATTCAACTTCAATTCAAAACCATGGGCTATGAGCCATACAAATACACACAACAGAAAATAAGAAAAGGCAGAGCAACTAACGGCTCTCAGAAGTTTAGGGGGTCTGCCAGCACTTGAAATAATAACGATCACTTAGGTGAGACAGGCAGTTGGCACAACCGTTCTCCATCCAGTGACAACCCAATCAACAGACAGTCAACGGACCCACCGACGAGGTATCTTGCGCTCCACTCGACCAGCACACAACCAGGAGTTCGATGCAAAACGTAAAAGACATGGACGTCCACAAGCAAGCATACATCAATCTGTCAAGCTACACACCGTGCTGGACAGGGACTACTCGGTGAGGAAAGGACACTGCCTGAATTTACGTCAATGGCCAAGTTAGGTAACCGGAAATTGAATGGCCACAAGACAGAAAATTCTGCTGCTGCACTTCAATTGCAAATAACCAAATACAGTGAGACTCCACCAGATGATGGCTAAACCTTCCCCAACTCGAACACACACGTTGTTGCTCGCGGGAATGTCCCAACAGCTAACAACGAGAACCAAACGGCACAATGAGAACAGTCTTGACTCGCTGATAAATTAAATCCAAACTCAACTTTCGTGTCCAAGGTCGGTGAGCCACGGACCTCGTAGCGATGGGAACAGCCCCACACACTCTGACTCTGCGCAGAGACCACCAGCGGGCCCCAGCCAAACTACACCCTGCTGAGATTTCTTCGCTGCTCCACGCCAACCGACCGACTCCCACACATCAGCACGGAGACAGCACTGAAATAACTGAGCAGTCGACGTCACAAGCTACACACAGTTTCACGAACACTTGCACTAAGGACTAGACAATACTAACGGCAGCGACTGTGCAATAACAAGGTCGAATCACGAGTCGGCACACGCATGCAACTCATAAGCGATCGCCGGCCAACATACACGTCGTCCGACAAGGCGACCGAACGACGACCAACCAAGGTTGTCCACACTCAAGTGATATATATCAGCAACCGTCGGACGAGTCATGGCTGTGAGGACCTCACTGCAGCCGCGCCCCGACCAAACTTCTGCCGCGTCCTAAGTCAAACACTGCCAGGTCCGAACTGCACTGCTAGCGCCTCCCAACTCACTGGCAGATCCGAACAAGCTCCGAACACATGACAACTGGGAAGTGACAGCAGTCAGCAAAAATCATACGCCAGGGATTATATCGATAAGTGCCGCTGCTGCCGTTCACTGGCAGGCAAAGCGGCAACTCAGTGACACCAGTAATTGAAATTAACTTAACATTGATAGTAGTGCAGTAAAAACAGGATGTCAAATGAGATATGGCACGGACACGAGCCAAGCACGGCTCACAAGTGTGGGCAAAATGTGTGTGGATTCTTATGTGCTATTTGAACATCGATGATGATACTGCAGTAGAATTTATTAGTATTTAGTTCCATAAAAAGTACTGATCATTGTAGATACATACAATATTTTAGTATTTGCTACTTGATATGCAGATAGGTGTCCAAATACTATATATGTTGAGGCACAAAAAGTACTTTCTGTAAGTTTTTCAGGAAGGGTGGGTTAGCCAACTCAGTCTGCTCATGAAGGACCTTATCAGGGGATGTGTGTTTGGGTGTATTTTTATTTCCTCTAATATTGATGGATTGTAAAATATTTGAAACCTGTACTTTTTGAATAAAGTAATCTGAAACCAATTTGTGGCTGTTTGCTGTACACCATCAACAATTTACTTTATGTAACAGACACGGTATCCAACCATGTTTATATATGACAAAATTGCATCACATTATTTGGTCGTAAATGCTGGCCTTCAGTTAGGTTACATTTCTTCTTGTATTCTTAGATTCTACGCATTGCCATGTCTTGGTTGAGAAATGTTGATGTACTTCTTACTTAAGTGCAGTACAATGCAATCACTTAGCATTAATAAATATTATTGTATTACACTGCTAATACCAAATTATATATATATATATATATATATATATATATATATATATATATATATATATATATATATATATAGCTGTAATTACAAATGTTATTAATACTGATTTGTATATAGTTTTGAAATATCCACCTTCTTGAACAATATAATTTTTTGTTTATTTATTTACTTACATGTTACAAGCACATTTCTGGCTCGACTTCCGTCGTTGTTGTTAAAAGTCTACAGAGATTAACAGTTGTACAAAGGATTCATTCATCTGAGAAGTAGGAGCTCGGAAACTTGTGCATGAGCTTTTACTTACCGACGTGACATTACGAATAAAACTGTGCACGCAGAATGAAATGAAAGTCTGGGCAAAAAAAGCAAACGATGCGCTGACTACTATTACGCACGAAAAGAATGAATTTGTTGAAAGGGTACAGTACCGCCCGACATTGAAAATAGGTACAAAATACTTTATTATTTTTGTCAGAACAACACATTTTTTGTAAAATAACTCAATTTCAATTAATACAGCGAAGCCGGATACCAGTGTGGGAAAGAATGATAATTTATTTAATTAATTGATCACATGTGCACTCCCACAAAATAAATCCCTACATCCAGTTTGGTGAGATCTGTGAAATGAATGAATGTATGGTCGTCTGCTAACCGCAGATAGTGAATGTGAATATATGATCATCTTTGAGTCGATCCTTTGGCCACCTTTGGTGGGACCAAAGAGATGAAATTTACCTGAGCTTTGAGCGCCTGAAATGTGGCTGACCAATACGATATCAAGGTGCTTCCCCCACCTCGACAGAGATGGGAGAGAACCTCAGGAACGGCCATGCTTCAGCGCTCTGCCGCTGGATCTTGTGCTGTTAAGACCTGTTTTAGTTGTGCTCCGTAATGACGAAAGAGTGGAGACATGGTATGCATGTGGAATATTTAAGAGTAGTTTGAAATATTAATTTCTCTATTTCAGGAACTTTTGTGGGGAGAATTAAATGTCAGGCAGGTAACATTAATGGGATTGTAGGAATCTTCGGAAGTGACCAACGGTCACAATGAAACCACGTGTAGCATTAAGTTGAAATACTTCCGTGTGCTTAAGTTAAGCTGAACTACTAGCGTGTGTACAATAAGTTGAAATATTTAAGGAATAGCGTGTGTACCATAAGTTGAAATATTTAAGAAATGGCGTGTGCAGAACTCGAAATTAGAGACGAGTACTTCCACGTGGTGAGTACTGTGTGAGTCTCAATCTGTGTATGAGACAAAGGATAAAGAGAAGTACTCGTCCATGGTATCAGTTGAGGACCCGCGTGTGTGATGTTCTTAATATTACTTTGCGTGATATGATTCCGTGTGACGCTTGATTCAAACTCTGAGAGAGAAGCAAGGTGAGTCGGCCGTCCATCCAGCAACGCCACTTGGCTTGCATTGCACAGGAAGACGTGCAAATATCTCCAGAGTTCATAGTAGGAAAGTAGAATTACAAAGTGGGGCAGTGTCGTGTGAAACTGGGATAAATATTAATTGAAGTGGGAAAGCTGAAAGTGATAGTGTTGTGACTATTTAGTGTTTTATATTTCTTATTGCAGTGTGATGTATGTCATGTAATTTGGGTATGTGTGGTTTCCATGGGAGAGTAGCAAGGTAGTTTCAAAAGATTAGTGGGCTATGCTTGTTCCTTCGGTACCGCTCGGTCTGGAGGAAAGTTTCGTGATGATGATGGTGAGAGTCGAAGTGTGAGGTATAATAAAAGATCCACCATCCTATCCAGAAAGTGCACTGTAGCGTTAAAAATAATTACGAGACCATAATATAGAGATTCACCATTGTAAAGCCATGCCCACAGGGCGGAATTTCTCACGTGTTATTGTTGTAGGTTATAGAATTTGTGTGTTTAGGTTAGAGAATTTATCGGAATAAATAAGATAGTGAAAAGAAAAATATTGGTGACTTTTCCTTCGAATTGTATGTTGTAATAATGTCCCGAATTTATAATGTGTGCGCCATTCATATTCAGTGCGGTAGCCACGTGTCGATAAAAGCCGTTAAATAAAAGACAAAAAGAAAATGTGGTATTGCCAGTGCGTAGTGAACAGTCAGAGTTCTGTAAATCACTGATAGTCAGATATACGTTTCCGTTGCGTATTAATTATATAGGAGGATAATTTGTAACTAAATTGTGAGTACGAGAGTTCATGTTACTCGATAAATTAAGAACGAATCCACTCGCTTGGCAGACCACTCATCTTGCAGGCCTCACTGCTTGATGCCACAGTATGAGCAAGGCATGTGGGTGCCTCTCATTGTGTCTCATTCAGAAAGTTTCGACCCAGTAACTGTTGCAGAGAATGGCCAACACGAGCATTCCTGCTCGCGTATCGAAAGAGAGAGACAGAGAGGGAAATAAAGAAAAAGAGAGAGAGAGAGAAAGAAAGAGAGAGAAATGTTAGCCGCTGTGCAAGTCTAGATGAGGCAATCATATCAATGCAGCCGTTCAGTGGGAAGGTGAGTAAGTAGACGGCGAAATCTTTTCAGACAATGTTTGCATCAGTAGGAGTATTCAAAACAGGTTCCACAATCGCACAAACAAAACAAAGTTGGCAATGGGAAAGGTTTAAAGGCCACCTGGACGATACGTCTATATCTTACGACGGCACTGGTAGAATATCGGGAGACCTAATGTCAAAACGATTGTTGTACAACCTAACATGTAATTGGCCAATAGAAACAACTCTGTTTACGATGATCGTGTGTGACTCTGAATCATGACAGCTTACAATTCGATGCAATATTGCGCCTCCGACTGATAGGTGAAGCTTCCCAGAATCTTTCAGAAAAATGTGATGTCTTTTTGTAGGCTCCTCCTACGTCTAATTCTAGGACATCGTAAGCGACAGATTTCTCAACTCATGTTCCGCGAGAGCTTTGTCTGGTCCCCACTAAATTACATCAAGCAACGTACAACCAGAAAGGATGGAGACGATAACTGAGGCCAGAAATAGACACGCGCTGATTGGGAAGCAAGGCACTAATTTATTTGTGCAGCATCACATCACCAGAATGGAAGTAGAGTACCAAGTCAGTGCGCTAGTTGGCGGAGCCGTTAATAAGTAGGACTTTTTTCTAAAACAGGAGGATTCAAATACCCATCCAATCCATAAATGACTCCTGATAAAATTCAAGGTGACACCCTAGACAAGGAAATGACTGTACCTTCATTGATCTTCTGGATTCCCAGACAGTGCGCCTTCTGTGTTTGTCTTTACGTTGGACGACATTGTGTACGATTTTCACTGACTTCCAGTTGTCATACGGAGGAGACTAAGTCTACAGCGACATGTTCAGTTGTGTACTTCGCTATATGCCAAATATTTATAACAGACCTTATAGAACCTTTATGTGTGCATGATAATGCTCACGGTTAACAGAGCATAGACGTTTCTGCGTTGGAGACAGCACTATTTCACCCTAGAATGAAGTGTATTAAGACTTGTCTTTCGTGGCCATTCTTACTGTTAGATGGTAAGGAAAAGGGGCTCACAAATATGGGCAGTCCACCACAGATATTGTTTTTTAGAGTTTCTTCCGTCCAGGTATTCAAACTAACCTCCCATTTGTTGGTAACTATGTGCACTCTGGTCTGCTGTTAGGAGCGTCGTATGGACATGGAAATGTAGGCTACCAGAATAAATAAAATACACAGGCATACATGGTGACATGAGAAAACGAAGGCTTAAATTTTAAGGGCACATTAAAAGAATGCCACCCACTAGGATGACAAAACAAATAGTAGAATTCTACGAAAACAGAATTAAGGCCAAAACTGAGCCAATGAAATGGATTGCTGCGATTAAGGAGACGATATAACTCAGGCAGACCTTACAGATAGGAAAACATTCAGACAAAAGATATTTGATTGGAAAGTTGGTTATGGGCACATTAGAAGAATGGCACCCACTAGGTTGACAAAACTAATAGTAGAATTCTACGAAAACAGAATTAAGGCCAAAACTGAGCCAGTGAAATGGATTGCTGCGATTAAGGAGACGATATAATTCAGTCAGACCTTACAGATAGGAAAACATTCAGACAAAAGATATTTGATTGGAAAGTTGGTTAGAGGGAAATTAGAAAAGGGACTGGAACAGGGTGTTATGATGAAAGAAAGAGACTTCATTCTGAAAGGATGAAACAAATTTGGGTACAAAGAAAGGCCAACCATCGAACGTGTCCTTGATGGACTGTACCTCGAGTGGTCTTACTGGGCCCATACGAGAATAATAATAATAATAAAATAAAGTCATTGCTTTGATGTTTCTAAATAAGTGATCTAGTAAACAAAACTGAAAATACGCTGTGTGACCCAATATTGTTAACTGTTGTATGTAACGTGTGCTACAGTTGAGACACAGATCAGTCTGCGGATAGGAGATAGATCTCGGCTTTCACGATCATGTGCCTGCCTAGAAACCACTCTCTACAAGAACAAAGCTGTGACAGCGCTCCCAGGTAATTCAAACAAAGCCGTTGCTTTGTGAAGTATTGAGGAAAGACCTCATAAAGTGATAAAAACGAGTCACAGGTTTTGACAATATTAGAGCTGAACAGGGGTGTGGAAGACTAGTTCAATTAAGGCATAAGGGATAGACAACATTCCTACAGAATTTCTAAAAATCCTTGGAAATGACAACCAAACGATTATTCAACTTGGTGTGTAGAATCTATGAGACACGAAACAGACTACCAAACTTCCGAAAACGTATCATCCACCACAACCACGAAGATACAAGGGCAGGTAAATATGAGAACCATTGTACGATCAGATTAAACTCCCATGGATATGAGTTACTGACAGGGAAAGCATACAGAAGAACAGAAACGGAAATCGAGGTGTTGTTAGATGGCGATCAGTTCGGCTTCAGGATAGGTAAAGGAACACGAGAACAGTTTCTGACTTTGAGTTTGATAATGGAAGCAAGAATTAAGAAAACTCAAGGCACATTCGTAGGATCTGTCGACCTAGAAAAAACGATCGACAATGTGAAATGGTGCACGAATTCGACATTCTGAGAAACAGAGTAGTTACTGTGTACAATAACCAAGTGGAAACGATAAGAACGGAAGACCAGGATCGGAGTTCTCCGTTTAAAATGAGTATAAGGTAGGACTGCAGTCTTTCACCCCTAATGTTCAATTTTACCTCGAAGAAGCAAAGACGAAAGTAAAAGGAAGTTTCAAGAGTATGGTTAAGATTCAGGGTGAAAGGATATCTTTTTCGCTAACGACACTGCTATCCTTAATGAAAGTGAGGGAGAATTAGAGGATCTCTTAAATAAAATGAGTACGTAATCTGGATTGAGAGGTAGCCAAAGAAAAGGAAATGAGGACCAACACAAATGAAGTTATCGATAAACTTAACATTAAAACTGATGACCACTAAACAAGCAACGTGAAACAGATTCTGCTACCATGGAAACAAAATAATAAATGACGGCCGAAGTAAGGAGGCATGAAAAGCAGGCTCAAAAAGGTACACTGGGCACTTAAGGCCAAATGAAGCGTGTTAGAAAAAAACATCGACTTTTATTTGAGGAAGAAATTCCTGAGAATATACGTCTGGATCACAGCGTTGTATAGAATCGCATCATGAACTATGGAAAACCATAAAAAGCGTACAATCGAAGCGGTCGAGATGTGGTGCTCTAGAAAGGTATCGAAAATTGGGTGGATTAGTAAGGTAAGAAAGAAGGAGGTCTTCCGCAGAGTCGATGGTGAGAGGAACATGCGAAAAATCCAGGCAAGAAGGACAGGCAGGTAGGACATGTCTCAAGACATGTTGTTGTTGTGGTCTTCAGTCCTGAGACTGGTTTGATGCAGCTCTCCATGCTACTCTATCCTGTGCAAGCTTCTTCATCTCCCAGTACCTACTGCAACCTACATCCTTCTGAATCTGCTTAGTGTATTGATCTCTTGGTCTCCCTCTACGATTTTTACCCTCCACGCTGCCCTCCAATGCTAAATTTGTGATCCCCTGATACCTCAAAACATGTCCTACCAACCGATCCCTTCTTCTAGTCAAGTTGTGCCACAATTTCTCTTCTCCCCAATCCTATTCAATACCTCCTCTTTAGTTACGTGATCTACCCACCTTATCTTCAGCATTCTTCTGTAGCACCACATTTCGAAAGCTTCTATTCTCTTCTTGTCCAAACTGGTTATCGTCCATGTTTCACTTCCATACATGGCTACACTCCATACAAATAGTTTCAGAAACGACTTCCTGACACTTAAGTCTATACTCGATGTTAACAAATTTCTCTTCTTCAGAAACGCTTTCCTTGCCATTGCCAGTCTACATTTTATATCCTCTCTACTTCGACCATCATCAGTTATTTTGCTCCCCAAATAGCAAAACTCCTTTACTACTTTAAGTGTCTCATTTCGTAATCTAATTCCCTCAGCGTCACCCGACTTAATTCGACTACATTCCATTATCCTCGTTTTGCTTTTGTTGATGTTCATCTTATATCCTCCTTTCAAAACACTGTCCATTCCGTTCAACTGCTCTTCCAAGTCCTTTGCTGTCTCTGACAGAATTACAATGTCATCGGCAACCCTCAAAGTTTTTACTTCTTCTCCATGAATTTTAATACCTACTCCGAATTTTTCTTTTGTTTCCTTTACTGCTTGCTCAATATACAGATTGAATAACATCGGGGAGAGGCTACAACCCTGTCTCACTCCTTTCCCAACCACTGCTTCCCTTTCATGCCCCTCGACTCTTATAACTGCCATCTGGTTTCTGTACAAATTGTAAATAGCCTTTCGCTCCCTGTATTTTACCCCTGTCAACTTCAGAATTTGAAAGAGAGTATTCCAGTTAACGTTGTCAAAAGCTTTCTCTAGTCTACAAATGCTAGAAACGTAGGTTTGCCTTTTCTTAATCTTTCTTCTAAGATAAGTCGTAAGGTTAGTATTGCCTCACGTGTTCCAACATTTCTACGGAATCCAAACTGATCCTCCCCGAGGTCCGCTTCTACCAGTTTTTCCATTCGTCTGTAAAGAATTCGCGTTAGTATTTTGCAGCTGTGACTTATTAAACTGATAGTTCTGTAATTTTCATATCTGTCAACACCTGCTTTCTCTGGGATTGGAATTATTATATTCTTCTTGAAGTCTGTGGGTATTTCGCCTGTCTCATACATCTTGCTCACCAGATGGTAGAGTTTTGTCATGACTGGCTCTCCCAAGACCATCAGTAGTTCTAATGCAATGTTGTCTACTCCCGGGGCCTTGTTTCGACTCAGGTCTTTCAGTGCTCTGTCAAACTCTTCACGCAGTATCTTATCTCCCATTTCATCTTCATCTGCATCCTCTTCCATTTCCATAATATTGTCCTCAAGTACATCGCCCTTGTATAAACCCTCTATATACTCCTTCCACCTTTCTGCCTTCCTTTCTTTGCTTAGAATTGGGTTGCCATCTGAGCTCTTGATATTCATACAAGTGGTTCTCTTCTCTCCAAAGGTCTCTTTAATTTTCCTGTAGGCAGTATCTATCTTACCCCTAGTGAGACAAGCCTCTACATCCTTACATTTGTACTGTAGCCATCCCTGCTTAGCCATTTTGCACTTCCTGTCAATCTCATTTTTGAGACGTTTGTATTCCTTTTTGCCTGCTTTATTTACTGCATTTTTATATTTTCTCCTTTCATCAATTAAATTCAATATTTCTTCTGTTACCCAAGGATTTCTATTAGCCCTTGTCTTTTTACCTACTTGATCCTCTGCTGCCTTCACTACTTCATCCCTCAGAGCTACCCATTCTTCTTCTACTGAATTTCTTTCCCCCATTCCTGTCAGTTGTTCCCTTATGCTCTCCCTGAAACTCTCTACAGCCTCTGATTCTTTCAGTTTATCCAAGTCCCATCTCCTTAAATTCCCGCCTTTTTGCAGTTTCTTCAGTTTCAATCTGCAGTTCATAACCAATAGATTGTGGTCAGAATCCACATCTGCCCCTGGAAATGTCTTACAATTTAAAACCTGGTTCCTAAATCTCTGTCTTACCATTATGTAATTTATCTGATACCTTTTAGTATCTCCAGGATTCTTCCAGGTATACAACCTTCTTTCATGATTCTTGAACCAAGTGTTAGCTATGATTAAGTTATGCTCTGTGCAAAATTCTACAAGGCGGCTTCCTCTTTCATTTCTTCCCCCCAATCCATATTCACCTACTATGTTTCCTTCTCTCCCTTTTCCTACTGACGAATTCCAGTCACCCATGACTATTAAATTTTCGTCTCCCTTCACTACCTGAACAATTTCTTTTATCTCGTCATACATTTCATCAATTTCTTCATCATCTGCAGAGCTAGTTGGCATATAAACTTGTACTACTGTAGTAGGCATGGGCTTTGTGTCTATCTTGGCCACAATAATGCGTTCACTATGCTGTTTGTAGTAGCTAACCCGCACTCCTATTTTTTTATTCATTATTAAACCTACTCCTGCATTACCCTTATTTGATTTTGTATTTATAACCCTGTAATCACCTGACCAAAAGTCTTGTTCCTCCTGCCACCGAACTTCACTAATTCCCACTGTATCTAACTTTAACCTATCCATTTCGCTTTTTAAATTTTCTAACCTACCTGCCCGATTAAGGTATCTGACATTCCACGCTCCGATCCGTAGAATGCCAGTTTTCTTTCTCCTGATAACGACGTCCTCTTGAGTAGTCCCCGCCCAGAGATCCGAATGGGGGACTATTTTACCTCCGGAATATTTTACCCAAGAGGACGCCATCATCATTTAACGATACAGTAAAGCTGCATGTCCTCGGGAAAAATTACGGCTGTAGTTTCCCCTTGCTTTCAGCCGTTCGCAGTACCAGCACAGCAAGGCCGTTTTGGTTAATGTTACAAGGCCAGATCAATCAATCATCCAGACTGTTGCCCCTGCAACTACTGAAAAGGCTGCTGCCCCTCTTCAGGAACCACATGTTTGTCTGGCCTCTCAACAGATACCCCTCCGTTGTGGTTGCACCTACGGTACGGCCATCTGTATCGCTGAGGCACGCAAGCCTCCCACCAACGGCAAGGTCCATGGTTCATGGGGGGGTCTTAAGACATCAACGAATAAATTCGATGGTACTGGAGGGAGCTGGATAGGACTACAAATGAAAAGAAAGACAGAGACTGAAATATATCCAACTAATGGATGACGACGATGGGTACAAGTGCTACTCTTAGATGAGGAGGTTGTCACAAGGGGGGATTCGTGGCTGGACTTCATCTAAGTAGTCTGAGCACTGATGACCACCAACAATGTTCAAGGCAAAAAATTGTGTGTCTCATTAAGGCTCAAAAACGTATCCTCCACAGTTGATGGTCATCCTCCCGGGAGTGCTGGTTCTGTAAGCTGTGCAGGAGAACAAGTGAAAGGTTTGGAGCGTAGGAGAGGTAACAAGGTGCGAGGACGGAGAGGTAGTGGGCCCATTTTACACGGATGGTACCATCACTGCTCGTGAAATTAACAGTAATGATTTTAATTGCAGTTCGTGTCAAAGTTTCAAAGTTTCTCCGCTGCAGAACGAATATCATTCTGAGCGTCATCCGTTCCAGTTACTCCCAACCTAAAACGCTCATATTCAAAATTATACTGAGGAGAAGAAGGGATGAATTGGCAGAACAGAGAACTGTGGGAAACTGCAGTTGATTTTGCAACGCGTAATTGTTGTTTCCAGTGCACGGGAAGATATTAAATGGATGCAGTACTTATCAACACACACATTACATATTTACGCGTTTATACCGCGTTACAAAGTATCGCAGTTGAGGAAATTAAAATTTGTAGCAGGACGTGGTTTTGATCCACGGACCTTTGGGTTAACAGCCCAATGCGCTCCCAACTGCGCCATCCTGCTTTGCGTCTCCACGATCCCTGCAGGTAAGATATACGCTATTCACGTCACCCCCCCCCCCCCCCATTCCCCCCGGCCCATACCCCATTATGAAAGGGGAGCTACCGGCACCTGGGCGGTGCGGGTACGCATCTGGAGAACGTAACCACGCGCACAGAGGAGAGAAGAAATTCCACCTTGTGACGTAGGAAAACGTTGAGTAAGAGGCAAACAGTGAAAGATACTAACAACCTAATGGTGAGATTACTTAACTATACGATGGCTGGAGCTGCAACAAGAGTAAGACAAATTAATTTCCAAACTACGAATAAATGTGGTTTGGCGCACCTGTGAATGTGTTAGGCTCAATGAACGTTTATAATTTGTAAATTGTGGTCGCCTGTGTAGTCGTATGGAAATATGGATGTCGCCGCGTCCTGAAAGCGATGCCCTCTTAAGCTGACAGCCGCTGTCTGCGGCACCAATAGCGACGACCACACTCGTTGCCTTAAGCCTTTTGTGCTAAATTGTAACAGGTGATAATGAGTCCACAATCGATTATATTGAGATGTGGAAATGATGGTCACAAAGGAGTATTTATTGCGCTATGCACTTACACTTGTACACTGCTAACTCGAAGGAATCTCATAGTAATTCTTCGTAGCAACGACCGCCATTCTCAATGCTTGTATTTCAACGGCTAATGTCTAGAATGAGGACAATCCCGACGCCTCCCGAATCGGTAGCCATCAGCAACAGTTCTCTGTCAACGTAAAGGCGGACATTGTCCAAGATCACCTAACACAATCTTATTTCATGCCTCCCCTTTTAACTGCTCCTCGTCACCCGGTGTTCCTGGGAGAGGTTCTGCCACAGTCTTGGTGACTGTACCCTTTGTTGTTCGCGAAAGGCGGCGGTTTCAACACGACGATGCATCAGCCCACTTGGATGTTAGCGCCTCAACAACACAAACTTTCATCGCTGGACACGAAGGGGAGGTCCTGTCACATGGGCAGCGCGGTCGCCGTATCTCACACTTCTAGACTTTTCCTCTTCAGTAAAGTCAAGACGTCGGAGTAGGAACATCCCGTAGAAACGGATGAAGGCCTGCTTTCTAGGGTCCAAGCTGCCTAGCTCCTGGTACAACACACAAGTGGGATCTTTGAGAGAGGGAGGCAGAACCGCATGCTCCGTTGCCATGGAGACACTGAGACTGGCGGTCGCCATTTTGAATAATTACTATGAGCTACGTTGTTGTTATGCGGTGTACGCTGTGTACGTCCATGTTGTTGTTGTGGTTCAGAGGCTGGTTTGATGCAGCTCTCCATTCGACTCTATCCTGTGCAAGCTTCTTCATCTCCAAGTAACTAATGCAACCTACATCCTTCTGAATCTGCTTAGTGTCTTTATCTCTTGATCTCCCTCTACGATTTTTACCCTCCACGCTGCCTTCCAGTACTAAACTCGTGATCCCTTGATGCATCAGAACATGTGCTGCCAACGGGTTCCTTCTTCTAGTCAAATTGTGCCACAAATTCCTTTTCTCCCCAATTCTATTCAATACCTCCTCATTAGTTATGTGATTTACCCATCTAATCTTCAGCATTCTTCTGTAGCACCACATTTCGAAAGCTTCTATTCTCTTCTTGTCTAAACTATTTATCGTCCATGTTTCACTTCCATACATGGCTACACTCCACGCAAATACTTGCAGAAAAGACTTTCTGACACTTAAATCTATACTCGATGTTAACAAATTTCTCTTCTTCAGAAACGCTTTCCTTTCCATTGCCAGTCTACATTTTATATCCTCTCTTCTTCAACCATAATCACTTATTTTGCTCCCCATATAACAAAACTCATCTACTACTTTATGTGTCATTTGATAATCTAATTTCCTCAGCATCGCCTGATTTAATTCGGCTACATTCAATTATCCTCGTACGCCCATAACACAATAAATATGTATTTCCGATCATTGCGTCTCTATCTCAATGTAATCGTTTATGTAATAACTGTTTCAGTTTGACACAAAAGGTGTGAGACACCCCCCCGTGTGGTTGCTAACAGTGAGGGTAAAGTTTCGAAACACAAGTATTGGGCGTCATCTTGAGGCTTGCCTGTTATTAGAGGTCCGTTTATCAGTTATCGTCATTATGCATAAAAATAATATAAAAAGTTGTGGCTGTGCCCACATCCAGTGTGCATTACCTCAGTATACACAAAGGGGACTCAAAATTGACTGTTGCATTTTGAAACAACAATATAAACCGCAGAAATTATCCAAAATCCCTTGACATCAATTTTGACCGTTCGCAGACATATGAAAAGCACAGCTGACTAGACAGAAACTAGATGACAAATAATGAAATAAGGAAACTGGCAGGAACAGCCTGGGGAGTGTAAGTGGATAACTTACACACCACCAGACAATCCCTCGTGTCGACTACCGCCGAATACCGTGCACTGGTGTGGTTCGGGGGCAGAAACAGCACCAAATAGATGACCATTTAAAGGAGTCGATACACGCAATGACTAGAAAGCTGGGAACTACACCAGCACCTTTCACCACGCTCTTGTAGCCATCTCTTCGTCAGACCTGAGGCGACAACACGTCACAATCATAGATTGTAGGGAGTCTCACGCTTCTGTTCTCCCAAGATACCTCTAACCCACACCGTGCAGCGTAACGCTGCCTGCTCCCAGCTGAAAACCTACAGAAATGCGTGGGAGACGTCCTGTTACAGCGCCAAACCTTTTTCCTGGAGGAAGTGTGAAAAGAGAGATGGATTTCTGTCAACGATTTTCGCAACGGCTACGACGATTCCACTATACGAACGTCAGTGTCAGATCTACTCCGGAAGTTATGGCGCGCCTAAACATGATCCGACCATGCCACGACATACACAGATTGGGACATCAAGGAAAACTTCCGTGCTACTTGAAGGAGCTGTGACTGTAGAGGAAAACAGAGATTGGAACATATTCTACAAATTAGTCGAGGAAGTTAGGTACAAATGCTACTCTGAGACGAAGAGGTTGGCACGGGGGAGAAAATCGTGCGCAAGTGCATCAAACGACCTTGAGCAGGTACAGCGATATCATTATTAGTTTTTACAATAAACTACATCAAAAGGAACTCCTCGTTGATTATTCACTGCGTCTATACACCTAGACATACATGGTGTTGCGCTTGTCATTGAAAAGAAGAAAAAAATTGCCATCTGTTTTGGCCATTGACGAAAATAACACTGCTGTTTATGAAAAAACGCAGACGTTAGTATGCTCCCTTGCGTTAGCAACAGTTTGTACCTGTTTTTCTTTTTCTAGATTTGCTAGATAATGAAACGACAGTTCCTTCGTGGCTTGCAAAAAGTCACATGGATTTGTTGTTCAGTTAGCCACCAACAATAACCCGATTGGGGACGAACAATAGCAAGCGGTATTGGTTAACGAATGCATCGGTGAAAATGAGTCACTACGCTGATAGAGAAAGAGCAGATCCTACTTGCCGATGCCTATCAGCATGCATACTATCTTCGGAAACTTTGGCTTAAACTAAAACGGCAATTTCTATTGTCGAGGAATTTCGTACATGGTATTCCGGATAATAGATTCGAGGCACTATCTTAGAGCTACAATAACTACAAGTTTAAAGAACAGGTATGAAGATTAAGGTATAAGATCCCACTGATGGCAAAATTATTAGAGATGGAGCAAAAGCTGAAAGTATTTGTATTAGGTATACGTCGGTGGCACAGTGCTTCTTTTGCTATTAAATTCAGTTACACAGATGAGTGAGACAGAATTGTAATATACTCTCGACATTATGCATCCGTACATTCAGCAAGCACTAAAGAAAAACAAGGGGCAATTTGGAAAGGGCATTCATAGCCCAGAGAGAAAAATTAAAAACTTTGAAATATAAGGATGACATGGTAATCCTGTCAAAGAGGCGGAAGATCAGTTGAATGAAATGGATTGTGTTTTGGAAAAAGGTTGCAAGTTGACAATGAACGAAAGCAAAAGAAATGTAACGGAATGTAGCTGAATTAAATCGGGTGATGGTGTGGGATTTCAATCAGAAATTGAGACATTGCAAGTAGAAGATGAGTTGTGCTATTTTTGCAGCAAAATAACTGACAGTGGCTGAAATTAAGAAAATATAAAATGCGGATTGGCAATAGCAAGGAAAGTATTTCTGGAAAAAATAAACTTGTTAACATCGAATTCAAATTTTAGGTATCATGCTGGAATGAAAGCAAACGGAATAGATACAAAAGTCGTGGCCTTCAAACCAAAACAAAACAATGAAACAAATGACCGTCAGAGGTGCATCAGAAATGTAAGGGAACAAAAGGTTTTAAAATGTTGAAGATTAGTGGGGAGAAAATAAATTTAAGATATAATTATAAACGTAAAGACCATAACTGTATAGGTTGCGAGGTATGAAATTATTTAGTTAAGCGGTTTTCGACTCACAAGGCTATTATCGAAATGTACACTACTGGCCACTAAAATTGCTACACCACGAAGATGACGTGCTACAGACGCGAAATTTAACCGACAGGAAGAAGACGCTGTGAAATGCAAATGATTAGCTTTTCAGAGCATTCACACAAGGTTGGCGCCGGTGTTGACACCTACAACGTGCTGACATGAGGAAAGATTCCAACCGATTTCTCATACACAGACAGCAGTTGACCGGCGTTGCCTGGTGAAACGTTGTTGTGATGCCTTGCGAAAGGAGGAGAAATGCGTACCATCACGTTTCCGACTTTTATGAAGGTCGGATTGTAGCCTATCGCGATTGCGGTTTATCGTATCGCGAATCGGTGGGTTCAGGAGGGTAATACGGAACGCCGTGCTGGATCCCATCGGCCTCGTATCACTAGCAGTGTAGATGAAAAGCATCTTATCTACATGGCTGTAATGGATCGTGCAGCCACGTCTCGATCCCTGAGTCAACAGATGGGGACGTTTGCGAGACAACAACCATCTGCACGACGTTTGCAGCAGCATGGACTATCAGCTCGGAGACCATGGCTGCGGTTACCCTTGACGCTGCATCACACACAGGAGCGCCTGCGATGGTGTACTCAACGACGAACCCCAGTAAACGAATGGCAAAACGTGTTTTTTTTCGGATGAATCCAGGTTCTGTTTATAACATCATGATGGTCGCATCCGTGTTTGACTACATCGTTGTGATCGCACATTGGTAGCGTGTATTCGCCATCGCCATACTGGCGTATCACCCTGCGTGATGGTATGGGGTGCCATTGGTTACTCGTCTCGGTCACCTCTTGTTCTCATTGACGGCACTTTGAACAGTGGACGTTACATTTCAGATAGGTTACGTCCCGTGGCTCTACCCTTCATTCGATCCCTGCGAAACCCTACATTTCAGCAAGATAATGCACGACCGCATCTTACAGCTCCTGTACGGGCCTTTCTGGATACAGAAAATGTTCGACTGCTGCCCTGGCCAGCACATTCTCCAGATCTCTCACCAATTAAAAACGTCTGGTCAATGGTGGCCGAGCAACTGGCTCGTCGCCAGCCGGAGTGGTCAAGCGGTTCTAGGCGCTACAGTCTGGAACCGCGCGACCGCTGCGGTCGCAGGTTAGAATCCTGCCACGGGCATGGATGTGTGTGATGTCCTTAGGTTAGTTAGGTTTAAGTAGTTCTAAGTTCTAGGGGACTGATGACCTCAGCCATTAAGTCCCATAGTGCTCAGAGCCATTTGAACCATTTTTGAACTGGCTCGTCACAATACGCCAGTCACTACTCTTGATGAACTGTGGTATCGTGTTGAAGCTGCATGGGCAGCTCTACCTGTACACGCCATCCAAGCTCTGTTTGACTCAATGCCTAGGCGTATCAAGGCTGTTATTACGGCCAGTAGTTCTGGGTACTGATTTCTCAGGATATATGCACCCTAAGTGCGTGAAAATGTAATCACATGTCAGTTCTTGTGTAATGTATTTGTCCAATGAATACCCGTTTATCATCTGCATTTCTTCTTGGCGTAGCAATTTTAATGGCCAGTAGTGTAACTGTAATCATCGAAGACAGTGCAATGCTGGTGTATAATAGTTGCAGAGTAAGGTGCAAATACAGAGCAAAGAAGTGAAAATACAATGGTAACGTCACTGAAAATGTTGAAACGAAACGAGCTCCTCGCGAAGCCGTTAAGACCCAAGGGATGTCTACGGGCAGCCCGTGTCATCCTATGCCTTCCGGCGTCATCCGCATGCTGTATGGAAGGGCATGTGGTCGGCCCACCGCCCTCCCGAACGTTTTCCAGATTTTCCAGATTATGGAGCCGATACTACTAGGCAAACTAGCTTCATGAGGCTGGGTGTTTCCCCTATCAGTCCTCCCACTAAGGAAAAAATCATTGGCAGTCGGCATAACAGCAATCTACCCTGATCACTGACCGATGGAGGCGGTCTGCAAATATTAAAGCTAGAAAGTAAATCAACAGAAAAGGGACACCAGGAAATATTACGGCAAAACATAAATCCGTGTGTGTGTGTGTGTGTGTGTGTGTGTGTGTGTGTATGTGTGTGTGTGTGTGTGTGTGTGTGCACGCGCGCGTGCGCACGCTCGAGTGAGAAAGAGAGAGAGACAGAGAGAGGGAAGGGAGAGAGACAGAGAAACAAGCGAAGGAGGAGGAGGTCAAAGTGAGCAAATAATTACACTCAACTGAAGACAAGTGAAAGAGAAGTGAAAAAACTTAACAAGCTTCATACCGAGTTCGTTAAAAGAGAGGAACGGCTCTAGGGCTCCTCCTGAGGCATTAAGGAATCGTCAGACTGGTAGTGCATGGAACTAAAGGACTTTAATTTTATCAGTCAGTGCTGACATAAATTGTATTTGTTTTGACTCTTAAATCAATTAACAAAATGCAGTACACAACTAACAACGCTAAATCAATTAAAAGTGATAAAATAACGTTTCATACCTGATGGCTGCATTAGCACGTTGCAGTAATGAGTATATCCTCGAGGATCCTATAGTGTGGCTAGCCAGTGAAAAGCATTATACAGGTCAACTTTCCCGTATAAGCAACTATAACTTCCGTTACAAACGTGACTAAAATTGGGATGACGCAAAAGAAATAAAACACAGTGCTGGTTTAGATTATGTTTCTGCGGGGGCTTCCAACGACTTGTTGCGTCCACGCCACGTTGAACTGTTGCACTGCTCCGTGTAAAAGGAGATCCGACACGATATCAGCAGGTATCCCAATACTTTTGACCCCTTATAGTACACACACACTTCCACCTATATAAGGACCTTCGCTGGCTAGCTCCTCAATCTTCTTTACAAGATTTTATAAATCATAAAATAATTAAATAGCATCGACACATACATGTAAACTAAACTCAAAAGCGAGAAATCGGTTAAATACTTTTAAAAATTGTCAGATAGCAAAGATCTCAGCGATGTTTTCAGCAAACACTGTTAGCTTCAGTTTATCGTGTAGAGCACTGGTATATACTTATTTTACGTCAACTTCAATTTCATTACTCACACAAGTTAAAAGGTACTAGCTTGTAGTGAGGTGACAAACTCAGAGGACATACACATATACAGATGGCGGTAGTATCGGGTGCACAAGGTAAAGAAGGCCAATACATAGGCGGAACCGTTATTTGTGCTCAGGTGATTCATGTGAAATGGTTTCCCACGTGATTAGGCCCATACGACGGGGATCAACAGACTTTGACCGCGAAATGGTAATTGCAGCTCGACACATGGGACATTTCATTTCGGAAATCGTCAGGGAATTCAACATTCCAAGATCCACAGTGTCAAGAACGTGCCGAGAATGCCAAATTTCGGGAATTACCTCTCACCATGGACAACGCAGTGGCCGACGGCCTTTACTTAACGTCCGAGTGCAGCCGCGTTTTCTTAGAGTGGTCAGTGCTAACAGAGAAGTACGACTGCGTGAAATAACCGCAGAAATCAGTGTGGGACGTACTACGGACGTTTCCGTTAGGACAGTGCAGCGAAATTTGGCGTTAGTGGGCTATGGCAGCAGACGATCGACGCGAGTCCCTTTGCTAACAGCACATGGCCTGCAGAGCCTCTCCTGGGCTCGTGACCATGTCGGTTGGACCGTAGACGCCTGGAAAACCACGACTTAGTCAGATGAGTCCCGATTTCAGCTCGTAAGAGCTGATGGTGAGGGTTCGAGTGAAACGCAGACCATGCGAAGCCATGGACCCAAGTTGTGAACAAGGCACTGTACAAGCTTATGATGACTTCCTAATGGCGCGGGCTGTGTGTGTGTGAATTACTAAGGGACTAAACTGCTGCGGTCATCGGTCCTTATACTTACACACTGCTTAAACTAACTATAACTTATGCTAAGAACAACACACGCACACCCATGCCCGAGGGAGGACTCGAACCTCTGACGGAAGAGACCGCGCAGTCCGCGCAGCCACTCCGCGCTGCGGTTGGCTATGTTTACATGGAAAGCAGTGGATTCTCTGGTGCAACTGAATAGGTCACTGACTAGAAACGGTATTGTTCGGCTACTTTGAGACCATTTGCAGCCATTCATGGACTTCATGTTCCCAAACAACGATAGAATTTTAATGGATGACAATACGTCATGTCACAGAGCCAATGTTCTTCGCGGTTGGTCTGAAGAACGTTCTGGATGATTTAGCGACCCATAGAACATTTTTGGGACATAATCGAGAGATCAGTTCACGCACAACATCCTGTACCGGCAACATTTCCGCATTTATATACGGCTACACAGGCAGTGTGGCTCATTGTTTCTGCGGGGGCTTCCAACGACTTGGTGAGTCCGTGCAACGTCGAACTGTTGGACTACGCCGTGCAAAACGAGGTCCGACACGATATTAGGAGGCTTCCCATGACTTCTGACACCTCGATGTATACACACACCTGCCCCTATGTAAGGACTTTCACTGGCTAGCCCCACTCAGTCCCCTTTAAAACCTTTAAGAGACCATCACTCTTACTACGTTCTGCCGCAGCCATCGACTAAGAAGTAAATCTGGCAGCATCTCTGATTTATGTGACATAGTGAGTTGTTGATTAATTTTGTTTCTGTAATTTTGGCAAGTATGTTTTTGTGCAAGTGTATTGCTTCTTGTTTCAGAGGGCTGCCGAAAGTTACCAAACAGCCGAAATTAGTTTAACCAATAAACTACATTCATAGATAACTGATAACCTTTATATTCCGTCGCTATACGTCAAGAACATGGCAAATAAGAAATGTGGGAGGTAAGAATTTTGGAATGATACCGAGGTTTGACTACAGTAACCAGTTCGAATGAATGAAAGTTGCAGTAGTTACGCAGAGCTGAAGACTACTGCACAGGATGGGCTAGCGAAAAGAGCTTTCGGACTGAAGAACACAACAGTTTCAGGGCACGATTATTTTGCAGTTATCTTGACGGTACAATGAACTGGAAGGAAATGATTAACAAACAGAGCAAGATGGAGTGGAACACTGATTGAAATTCTGGACACGCGCCTTGACAGTGATACAGATGAACGTTGCTGATAAATTCCGAGCTGTCGCTCCAACAAAGACAAGTCTTGATTTACGTGCGTGACGCATGCCAGCAACAGAGGTCCGTTCAGTTTCCACATTAAAATGCAAATAACCGTTACACCACTGGGACCCCGATATTTAATGGAGGCATACAAATTTGGAGCATGTGTGTGTGTGTGTGTGTGTGTGTGTGTGTGTGTGTTTGTGTGTGTGAGTGACGCTAAGTGGGAGCGGGGCCGACTGTGTCCCTCGCTGCTGGCGGCGGGCAGCCTTCACCTTGGCTGCCCAGCCGGGCCCGGCGCGGTCCGCAGAGGTGAGCGAACCCGGCACATTATTTAAAGCGCGCGCGGCCGCGGCGATAGCCATCTACCGCCACGCCTCGGCGGGCCTACCCTGAGCCCAGCTGCCGGGGTCCCCGCCTGGCCGGCCACTCGCAGCGCCAATCTCGCAGCCCGCCGCTAATCTCCTGTCTCAAGGACGCTGCTCCTGTCAAGGCGTTAGCACAGGGCTATTACCGATTACAAACTGACCGTCAATGTACACTACCTGATCAAAAGTATCCGGACATCAGTCACTGAAAATTACTATCAGATATGCCTATCCATTGTCTTTACTGTGGTATCACGTATCGATACCACCCCACAGGCGTCAAAGCTGCCAACGGAATTACAAGTTTCAGTGAGACACCGATAGCGGTCGACCGGTATCCGGCGTACCCAATAGCGCATGCCCACTGTGGCACGCCTCTAGCTGCTCCATACCACGAGTGCCCTCTACCACGGGACGGCCACCGGCAGCCACATGGCCCACTCGCACTTGCTACGTGATGCTAAGCAGATGCTGAACAGACTATCAGACCAATTGTGTGATTGGATTGAAGAGTTCCTAGATAACAGAACTCAGCATGTCATTCTCAATGGAGGGAAGTCTTCCGAAGTAAGAGTGATTTCAAGTGCGCCGCAGGGGAGTGTCGTAGGACCGTTGCTATTCACAATATATATAAATGACCTTGTGGATGACATCGGAAGTTCACTGAGGCTTTTTGCGGCTGATGCTGTGGTATTTCGAGAGGTTGTAACAGGGTAAAATTGCATTGAAATGCAGGAGGATCTACAGCGAATTGACGCATGGTGCAGGGAATGGCAATTGAATCTCAATGTAGGCAAGTGTAATGTGCTGCGAATACATAGAAAGATAGATCCCTTATCATCTAGCTACAAAATAGCATGACAGCAACTGGAAGCAGTTAATTCAATAATTATCTGGGAGTACGCATTAGGAGTTATTTAAAATGAAATGATCATTTAAAGTTGATCGTCGGTAAAACAGATGCCAGACAGATTCATTGGAAGAATCCTAAGGAAATGTAATCCGAAAATAAAGGAAGTAGGTTACAGTACGCTTGTTCGCCCACTGCTTGAATACTGCTCAGCAGGGTGGGATCCGTACCGGATAGGGTTGATAGAAGAGATAGAGAAGATCCAACGGAGAGCAGCGCGCTTCGTTACAGGATCATTTAGTAATCGCGAAAGCGTTACGGATATGATAGATAAACTGCAATGGAAGACTCTGCAGGAGAGACGCTCAGTAGCTCGGTACGGGCTTCTGTTGAAGTTTCGAGAACATACCTTCACCGAGGAGTCAAGCAGTATATTGCTCCCTCCTACATATATATCGCGAAGAGACCATGAGGATAAAATCAGAGATATTAGAGCCCACACAGAGGCGTACTGACATTCCTTCTTTCCACGAACAATACGAGACTGGAATAGAAGGGAGAACCGATAGAGGTACTCAAGGTACCCTCCGCCACACACCGTCAGGTGGCTTGCTGAGTATGGATGTAGATGTAGATGTAGAGCAGTCGCGCCTCCGACACCATCGTTCACGCTTTAGTTCAGAGAGCCTCATCTTTGTTGCTGTTGTATCAACTGGACTCTGTTTCCTCGTGCATTATTTGTAATGAGATCTTCTGTTTACCATTTTAACTTGTTCACTAATCATTTCTGTTCCCTTCCAGCTTTCCTATGGAGACAGTTGTCATACCACTCTTGGGCCACCTCTCCTTGCTGTTGTGTACGGAGTCACCCACAACATTTATGGGGGCCAGGACTGTGTTGGGGAAACTTTCAGTGAGGTGACTGAATGTATGTGGAGGAATAGCAGCCTAGCCATTCTCAAGAGCCGAAGTCATGGAAGGCAGTGATGTTGGATATTGGAGTCTGGAGATGTTCTACCTGATCCCAAAGGTGTTCCTTTGGGTCCAGGTCAGCACTCAGGGCAGACCAGTCCATTTCAGGAATGTTATTGGCTACAAACCAATGCCTCACAGATGCTGCTTTATCACTGGGTACTTAGTCATGCTGATACAGTCATCATCTCTGAACTGTTTCTCTGCTGTATGTGGTACACAAAGGTGTAAAATCTGTTCATATCCTTCCAGATGAAGCGTTTACTTAAAAGCAATGAGGGGCTCATATCCGAGGAGCGAAAAACTGCCCCATACCATAACATCATCTCCACTGTACATCACTCTTGGCATTAAACATGGTGATTTACAGGTATTCGCCGAATCCAAACACTTCCATCGGATTGCCATAGGGTATAGCGTGATTCATTACACCAAGTAACTCGTTTGCAGTCATCCACTGTCCATTGCCGTCGTTCTTCACTCCATCTCGAGGGTCCCTTAGCAATGACTGCAGAAATGTGGGACTTACGAATTGTTGCTACACCACCGTACCGCATTCTTTCTAACTCCCTAAGCACAGTCGTTGCGTTGGCTGGACTGCTACGAGCACTATGGAACTCGTGACTGATTCCTTCCATTGGTTATAAGAGATGTTTCACAACCAACCTCCGTAAAGGTCGATGGTCTCTGTACGTAAGTTCGTGTGGTCTGCCTCGTCCTTGTTCGCTTGTGATTGTTCGTTCTCGATTTCCACTTCACAGTCATATCATCGACAGATGACGTGGGCAGCTTTAGAAGGGCTAAAATGTACCAGATGGTATTATTACTAAGGTGCCATCGAATGACCAGTCCACGTTAGAAGCAGATGAGCTCTAAATGTCTGACCCATTTTACCGATTCTCTACTGACAGCATGAAACTCGTCGCCTAGTTTTATGCTGGCAGATCCAACATCATGACATCTAGTAGTCAATTACGCATCACATATGAGTGTCCCAATACTTCTAAATAGGTAGTGTATTACAAAAACTCTATTCACTCTAATTCTTTGACGAATCATGATATTATGAACATCTCCTACCCTATTTCTCTCAATGTTAAAATATCAAGTATAAAACTTATGTATATTTAAACAGTTCAATTTATATACATAAAATTAATATATTCAATTAAGTTACTGTTACTACCCTTGTAAGCCAAGAGGCTATAGGCCACCACATTGATGGACATTGGTGAAATTTTGCACGAGCCGCCAATGAAATTTAGTATATGGAGCTGCCACCGTTGAGAGCAACAACGGCTGGAACAACCGAGTTCGGATGACAGACGGGGTATGTCACTCCTCGCTGCCTCAACTCTATACCGAAGGTCATCAATCGTAGTGGCTATCGAGTGGTAGTGTGCAGAGTCTCTCAGCAACCCAGGTGAGAGGTCTGAAAGAGGTGCTGGTCAGGGAAATATCTGAAGTACGTCACGACGGCAAGGGCATTATGTGCTGTTACGCTACCATCGTGAAAAATGTATCGTTTCCTATGCGTGGAGCCTAAAAAAATAAAGTCTGGTCCCCCATTAAATCACGCCACATATCGAGCTTGTTGAGTTCATTAGATAAAATGATGAATTTTAATGCCTGCAGTCAGTTCCAGGATTCTGGTCCAAAAGTTCACCTGTGTTATCAGATTTTTGTAAGTAGGTGACATGTAGATATTGATAAATCAAGACATATTTTCATAGCATTGACTAATACCTGTCGTCTTTTACTGCTGCAAGGTACTGGTAAGATCAGCTACGCAAAATATCTTCTTTCTGAGTTCCTAAATCCCAAGAATAGCTTTGCAAGTAGAGGCTACGTTTGCTTACATGCAACAAGTACCGAACACAAAATTTCTGTTTAGTGGGCCAAATTTATTTAAATATTAATTAATTAAACTGATAAAAAGGCGCCACCTCACAGATAGTTTAATGATTTAATAAGATACCGATCCATATAATCCATATATTGGATATACAATAATCGGGATAAATTTCATTGAGATATTGCCAAGAGGAGCTGCAAACTGACTGATTTTAAGGATCCTAACTAGGGTGCGGAATGACGCTATGAAATGTAATAACAAAGAATTTAGCAATAATTCACTTTTATTTCCTCATTAGCAGTAACACAAACACAGAAGTTAAAAAACAGTTACTTAGAATGCTAGAGCGTGACACATGGTAGATTATGCGGCGCAGTATCTGGACCGACACATGTGGGGCAAGACTGCTAAATTACTGGATACGAATTACCAAGATCACACACACCACGTTCCCATTGATCACTCACACAACGAAAGACAGTATTATAATTTCCCTATTCACATGTAAGTTCACTGGATCATACCGCGACTGACTTTAATGATCAATTTAAGAGAACAAAGTGTACTTCTAAAATTCCGTACTACTCAGTAATTTTGTAAATAAGTTTCCAAACAAGAACTCATCTACTCCGTCGAGAAACTGAGGCTTCAGTTCAACCACTAGAGGAGTTTACGTCGAACTGGAGCCTCATGGTGTACAAACAAACACACGTGGTGCACCAGAGTAGGGGCTGCTGAGTCCGTGGGAATGAAACACAAATTGGACGGTAAATTAAATAAAATTTAACACGACCATTCCACATAGTACACGACGTAATACGCTAAACTAACTAAAGCTGTACATCACGTGCTGGCACCGCTCATCCACGCCAAGATACAGCTGCACAAAACGTCTCATCGAATAAACTGAATACTACTAAAATTAACACCGTTACCTGACTGAAATAGTTGGTGCGGCATGATAATGCCACGCACCGGAGTGACTACCGCAAACTCAAACAAACCTCTCACACATCTCAACTCAGCAAACAGAGATGCTACTCAGAGCAGGCGTCCTAGCGAAGAACGCCTAATCGCCTCTCCACGTTCAAGGTCCACACAAGATAACCGGAAGGGCTCAGAGAGTTCGCACAGCTGTTATTTGTCAACGTAATGGGACATGCTAATGTGCAAGGACCTGATGCCTCTCTGGCCCACTGTAGTCGCACTCAACTTATGAAACGTCCCCTTTGAACAATTATACAAGACTCTGCTTAAACTGACATACAATATTTTTAGCGCAACGCAGTCTGACTTTCAAAAATCCCTACAAAAGAATGGCCCTGACTAACATTAAACTATACCTTTCAGAAATCACTTACCTCACAAAAATCTTCATTACTCGAACTACTGCAATACAGCGAGCGCCACTACTGCCAGCTAAATAAAAGATTCAAACTACGGAAGGCACTAACTACTGATAGGGATAGTTAGCAAATGAAAGATATTAATAGAGAACAAACAATGTATTTACCTTAATAGTCATAATATATGTAGCAGTTCATGACAAATTACAAAACTCCGCCATTTCTCTCCCCACATCCACCACTGTTGGCGGCTCACCTCCAACTGCGCAACGCTACGCGCTGTTCACAGCCAGCTGCCTAACACTACAATGACGAGTACTACAACAATGCAAAGCAGCCACAGACTGCACACAGCACAGCCAGTGATTTTCATACAGAGGTGGCGTTACCAATAAAAAAAACCTAAACAGCCTACTTACAAACTTAATACAAAGGTGGGCTAAACTGCCTCCACACATTCATAGACTCATGTAGCGGCTCACGTGGGGCCGTTACAGCACAATATTTATTATGTAAACACTGAAGAAAAATTTCACAATAACAACTAGTATCGTTCCTTTCTCCCTTTCTCGGAGCTGCCTTGCCGTCGTGAGAAGTCACACTCGCGCCCGAGAGCAGAATCCACGTATTCTTGGCGAGGACGCCGCGCGAGACCAATGATGCGACGAACTGCTCCGCGGACGTAGGGGTTGGGTTGTGTGTGTTGTGTTGTTTCGGGGAGGAGACCAGACAGCGAGGTCATCGGTCTCATCGGATTAGGGAAGGATGGGGAAGGAAGTCGGCCGTGCACTTTCAAAGGAACCATCCCGGCATTTACCTGGAGCGATTTAGGGAAATCATGGAAAACCTAAATCAGGATGGCCGGACGCGGGATTGAACCGTCGTCCTCCCGAATGCAAGTCCAGTGTGCTAACCACTGCGCCACCTCGCTCGGTTGCGGACGTAGGGGGTAAAGCTTTAGGCGGACCTGCATAAATGTGCAGTGTGCGACACTATCCAGTTTGAGTAAATAATATCGCCAGCATCGCTCTAACCCGCGAGACAGTGTTAAATTCACAAGTGAAAAGTCAACTATTAAAAGCGCTGTTGCTATCTCCTTTCAGGTAGGAACCCTAGATCAGACCAGTGGCTAACACTACAGTAAATCACCTTCAACTGGTTATTACCAACTGCCGTTGATAATTACCTTAATCACCAAAAGGAAAACACAGTTCAGTGTCAACAAGGAAAAGGTCACTCAAAAAACGTCACTCTCCGATTTACACTCATGCAAATGAAATTTATTAATACCTAATAATAATAGCCTAGAAAGTGACTTTTTATCTGACCAGCACTTCCAGCTAGCTACAGTCTCAACATTTCCTCAAAGCCCTGGTCTTACAGTACAAGTCCATACATACGAGCCGGCCTGGGTGGCCGAGCGGTTCTAGGCGCTACAGTCTAGAACCGCGCGACTGCTACGGTCGCAGGTTCGAATCCTGTCTCGGGCATGAATGTGTGTGATGTCCTTAGGTTAGTTAGGTTTAAGCAGTTCTTAGTTCTAGGGGACTGATGACCTCAGAAGTTAAGTCCCATAGTGCTCAGAGCCATTTGAACCATACTTATGGCCCCTCATCACTCGCAAACAGGAAAGTACCTAAGCTGAAAGTACCGCCCGTGCTCGGGAACGTCCTTCAGATTCCCTCAGTTTTCTGAATTACATTCAGCCTCTTGGTTGATCATGAGGGTCATCTAGTCGTGAGTTCATAGACAAAGGACAGCGCCTCCGCACCAAAGGGCAAACGGCTTCTACAAACCACGAGGTCCACCTGTTCGATTTCGCGAGCTCGACACCTCTCCACGAAACAGTTTAAGACAAAGGCTTTTCAGCCAATCAGAAATTAGACACAGTCACTATATATTCCCCTTCTCCCGCCTACATCGCTCCCGTAAAGTGTTCGCTTCTAGCAGGACATTAGGAATCCGTCCAGCAATGGCCGTCACGGGGAAATTGCTTTCCAGTAAGCCAGCAAAGCAGACTACGGCCTTCCAATTTGGTAGGATCAGGGAAAAAGCTCCTTCTCCCGCAGGAAACTGGCTGGGGCGAGTACAAAGGCCGTCGTGACATAGTTCGCATATTTCCCTGACCAGCACTTCTTTCAGACCTCTCACCTGTTCAAAACATCTGGTCATGGGTTGCTGAGAGACTCTGCACACAACCACTCGATAGCCACTATGATTGATGACCTTCGGTATAGAGTTGAGGCATCGAGGAGTGACATAACCCAGCTGTCATTCGAACTCGGTTGTTACAGCCGTTGTTACTCTCAGGGGTGGCAGCTCCGTATACTAAATTTCATTGGTGGCTCGTGCAAAATTTCACCAATGTCCATCAATGTGGTGGCCTATAGCCTCTTGGCTTACAAGGGTAATAATCGTAATTTAATTGTATATAATACTTTTATGTATATAAATTGAACTATTTAAATATACTTAAATTTTATACTTGATAGTTTAACGTTGAGAGAAATATAATAAAATGTAGTCGGCCGGTGTGGCCGTGCGGTTAAAGGCGCTTCGGTCTAGAACCGCGTGACCGCTACGGTCGCAGGTTCGAATCCTGCTTCGGGCATGGATGTGCGTGATGTCCTTAGGTTAGTTAGGTTTAAGTAGTTCTAAGTTCTAGGGGACTGATGACCACAGAAGTTAAGTCCCATAGTGCTCAGAGCCATTTGAACCATAATAAAATGTAAAAATATAATGGCAGTTGTGAGAATTGAACGGGAAATCTGGAAAACTGAAAAAAATCCCCACAAAATGGAAGACAGCAATCATACATTCTCAGAATGGAGAAAAGCAGGTGCACCAGCACACCAACTGGGACCGAAACGTAAGGGCATAGAATTAGACGGTTTAGCATTTGCTGACGACATGGCACTGATTGCCCAAGACATTACCGACGGACAGAAGCAGCTAGATTTATTACAAGAACAGGCAGCAAAAATAGGATTACAAATTTCATTTGAAAAAAAAACCACAGAATTTAAGACTGACATCAAAGATGCACCTTCAGATCTCAAAATTGGTAATAACTACATCTCTCGAGTAAAGAAATTTAAATATTTGGGTGAATGGATTGCAGAAAATTGTAATGAAAAGAAATCTGTCAGCTCAAGAGTCCAGAAAATGGAGACGGCGTTTCAGTTAACAAAAAACGTTTACAACAAAAAGAGTCTGTCGTGGAACTGTAAAATACGACACTAGACAGCAGTAATTAAACCCGAAGCTCTCTACGCATCTGAGACATTAAATCTTCAACACAGAACACATGGGGAATTTAGAAAGAATGGACTTAAACAGGTTAACGTACAAAATCCAAACATTTTTAAAGAACAAAACTACAGGACCGAACTGGTAGAAACAGACGGAAAAAGACCTGAGAGAATTAGGGTCTCCAAATTTACATGACACAAATGAAATCAGAAAAATTACAAACACACGGGGTTTTGAAGACGAAGAGAGAAAAACAAACCGACATACGTGGTTTGGGCAAAGAAAACTAGCCCATTCGTTGCTTATGAAAGAATACTGGGCGAAAAGGAAGGCCAACAAATGTTGATTACGCGTGGTCCTAAGTGATCCATCCGCGAAGACGAAGAAGAAGAACGAGAGCTAACAAATTGCCAGTCAGTGCACCTGGGCACTTTTTGCCACATAAACAATAACAAAAATGACTAGCTTACAATGAAATGGCATAAACAATGTGAAAGCCAATTACAGTCATCAGTTACGCCGTTCATAGAATAACGACGGCCACAGTACCATTACGCCAATTTTCCCTCAAAAACCCATGTTTTATACTTGCGCAATACGTTACACGTATTTCCAAAGAAACATACTGAGCTGTTGTTGTGAGCAATGTAGTACTCATAGGGATGATACAACGTCAGAGGATGCGCAGTCGAAAACGGGCAGTTGTGCTCCTTCTCTGAGTTGAACACAGTGCAGCTGGCCATCATTTAATCACCTGACACTGGTTTCTAGGTATCGACGACAGAGTGTTAAAAACATGTTTCCATCGTTTTTACTTGCTTAACTGCACTCATTCGAAGAGTGATATGATACAAAATTGTTAAGGCTTTCGTGGCCACTTGTTGACAAACTGCCTATTTGCTTCTTTCTCGGGTTCTTCGGCCGACGTTCGTCTCATGATTTTACTGACATTTCGCCAGCACGAGTGGCTGGCATTGTCAAAGCTTCACCCTCCATTGCCGGTGGTGAACTGTAGCCGAGCTCGCGGCCGCAGACTATATGTACACTTGACAGCAAAAAAAGTGGGTCACTGCTGAATACAACCAACATAACGTAGTTGTGTTGCAGGTCCTCTAAACACCCTGTGGGGTACAGTCGTTTGGCTACACGTTATGGGTATTGCAAGAGACTACTAAGAGACCAAAGGTCTTTATGGCTGTCACTCTAAGCGTCAACTAATATCGTCACACAAAACATATTAGAAAACACGTTCTTAGCTATGAGACACCCCATACCACTCATAAACTAACCTTAATTACGACAAGTGACATTCCAAAAGTTCTGAGAAAACGCAATATTTTACATATATCGTACAGTAATCCTTAGTCAAAGTTAAATACTTGAGACAATATACGGAATTACAAAGTTGTACGGAAATTGGAAAAAAGTTTTTCGCTCTCTAAAAGATTTTCCATCCACGTGCTGAAGGTCGCTCAATGGCGAGTGGCTCTGGAAACTGGATATGGGACGAACAAGTAGAAAAACGTGATTAATGGCAACAAGCACTCTAAGGAACTAACAGCGAATCACCAGTAATATCATTGTTCTCGTAACACATCAACAGCTACGTGTACACAAATTTAAACTTTAAATGACATGACCAACGTCGTCGTTCTGGACCTGGATTCAAACCCAGCACCTATAGCCATTGCTAACAAAGCTAAGCTTTGTTTGTGCCTTAGTGAGACCGGATCACTAGGCATAAAGAGACGTGAAGTATAAACGTTTGCACCACTATCAGTTATCAATTCAGATCCTGAAAATAAATGAAGAAAATGTTTGTACTGAACTGGGAATCCTGTCATAACAGTTACCGTCCTGGGAACTAGCTCCAACGACGTTTAATATTGTGTCATTCACAAGGAACAAGGTTTGCTCATGTTTAAAATTGAAATGTCATCATATAAAGCATGTGACAGGGATGCGAACCCAGCACCTAATCGGATTGTTAACGAAGTACAGTCATGCTCAAAAGTATCCGAACGACCTGGATTGCATTTCGCCTGATTCCCATGCAACCCACATAACGCAGCTGTCTAGCAGGTCCTCTGATCGCTACTTGTTACAGTCGTTTGACTATTGAAAATGGTTCCAGCAAGTCACCACTAGAAAACACTGTTCTGTATCGCAATAACTCAGGATTTAAAGTAATACCACGATACTAAAAATATCAGGGAACACCTCATCACAGACAGGACTGTCCTTAAGGCTTGTAAAAAAAATGGCCCTGAGCACTATGGGACTCAACTGCTGAGGTCATTAGTCCCCTAGAACTTAGAACTAGTTAAACCTAACTAACCTAAGGACATCACAAACATCCATGCCCGAGGCAGGATTCGAACCTGCGACCGTAACGGTCTGGCGGTTCCAGACTGCAGCGCCTTTAACCGCACGGCCACTTCGGTAAGGCTTGTAAGCTCGCATTTATTGCAACAACTGTCATACCTGAAATGTTAGCACTCTCTTTATTACGTCAGATAGGTAATGCACGTAGTAATTTCGTCGTATTGATGATTTCCTCTTCAAAGTAACAAACCATACTTGTTATTTAAGACAGAATGTCATTAAAAATTTACGTTATTCAGGAGCAGCTAGTTGAGAATATGTATGAACTTCAAATGACACAACGAACCGACTCGTTCTGCATATGGATTCAAACCCAGGTCATGCAGGCTAAGATTGCGTGACTGACGGAAATTAACAGTCATTCCTGACTAGGCATAAAGAGAGTGATATACCTCGATTTTAGACAGTATCAGTTAACAAATATCAACTTTAAATCACATAATGTAAACAATTTTAACGGTCGCGAATTCCTACCAAGCATCTGTTGTCCCTGTTAACGAACTACGAGAAATGTTAAATACTTCTACTTCACAGTAACTTACTTGAAATGCAGTGAGGTGAAGCTTTGTGTTGGACAGGGATTCGAACCCAGAACCTAATCGCATTGTTATCGAAACACAATCAACTTTGACATATCGGATTTTCTCGGCAGTAGCTAGATGTATTAAATGAAATTACGAGACGAAGCATTAATTTTTCCTTCCCAGGACTCCAACCCGGCACGTATCGCATTCAGTGGGGTGAAACCTATCACAGAAGCAAGCAAGACACAAATATTTCTTGCACCATGCGCAACACATAAACGAAATCTCGCTGCACTGACGTGTTGTCCGATATATTGCACGGAAAACATATCTGATTCATGTTGCTAAATACAGCTCTATCAGATATCAGTTTGGAAGCGTACCAAGTGTGTAAAAGTATATCTTGAAATACGCAGAAAGGCCCATAAAGGTATTCGACTGAAACATAGCCATGACCAAAATTGTAACTGGGGTCGACAGCATCGTCGTCTACCATCTGGACAACTCGAACGGTGACAGTGCTCGGCCGGTTACTTACGTTTACTGGCATCAAAGCTACAGCATGAAAACACAAAAATTTTAATAACCCGAAGATCATTAGTTTTGGAACCCATAGAAAGTAAAGCAGTCATCAGTCGCAAGAGTGGTTTGAACACCACAGTGCTTTAATAGGCACGGTCTTGTTGGAGGTAGTATGCCGTTGCTTTCATCCGACCTTTGAGTTGACTTACCTAGCTAGTTAATAGGGGAACCTACAGTTTTACGTTGCTTTCGGACCAACTCGGCATTTTTCACACCAACAAACACTGCCCCGGGGGAAATATGTGTAAAACGGCCCATAAAAACCGTGGGACATTTTTTTTTTTTATCTAATGAACCGCTGCAGGAGCAGGACGACGGGTAGGGCTGAGGTCGACACCCGAAGCCTGGCCATCCCGCCGCCACGCCCAAGCAACGTGTTCGAGTTCGAGGATCGAAGGATCAGGAAGAGGATGTAGTGGGTTTGTCGATGTTGTTTTATTTATTTATTTCTTTAATTTTTATAAGATTGTTTTTTTTTGTATTATAGATTTATTTTTGTTTCATTACAAAGAAAGATCCTACAACTGCCGTAGCCGAGCGTCCGAGTCGTCTTCTCGTCTGTTGGGAGGGGTTCTCCCCTATTCCGTCCGTAGGGGATCAATATGCTCCAGGATTCTTCTTCACTTTCAGCGTCTCATGCCCGGAACGCCCCAGTGAGCAGGAGGATCCGCAAATAATGAACCCAAATAATTTGCGAAACGAGTTCTATACTTCGGGTGGCGGCTGAAAGCTGCATGTGTCGCCATCAAAAGGGCCCAATAGTCGAGTGTGCCTTTGGGAGCATCGCAAAATACGTAGTAAACGGCCATGCCTTTTAGCCAGTTAACGGCGTTCGTTCTGGTTGATGGAAAGTATACGCCGTCGGGGCGAAATACGTCATCAGGGGAGATAGACTCCGGCAATCGCAGCAAAGTAACGCCAGCATGCGCTGCGTCAGTAGCCAGCACTCGCTGGTCGCGGCATACGTCAGACGGTGTGCATCCGAGTCAGCGACTGAGCATGTCGGACACAAGGGGTCGTCCGTCAGATGTATGGAATGTAGCCTCTGACGAGTACCGAACTTCCCATTCACAACCACGTACCACAATGAACGCACCGTCGTAGGTAGAAAAGGCGTGTGTACCGCTCGCCACACCGTGTTCCAGGCAACTTCAGGATGTCTGTGGGTGACCGTATTTACAGGTTGCTGCTGTTGATAGAGGCGATAATAGTCTTTTGTGCTGGGCTTCCGTGTCGTCGGAAGTTCTGACCGTAAGTAGCTGAAGTCAATCAAGAACTCTCTGATGTGGGTGAGTGCCGATGAAATGTGTCCTACAGAAACCGGGGGATGCAGAGAGTGTGGTGCCACTTCCGCTATTAGGGTGCCCATCAGAGTGGCGTGGGCAGAGGTCCACTTGCGACGCATATTGTTGAGATAAAGCGATCGCGCACGGTTATATACATGAATAAACCGATACCGCCCGCCCGCTGCGGCAGTGTCAGGGTGGCGTATCGGACTTTAAAAACCAGACCGGTGCTTACGAAATGTCCACATGCTGCTTGAAATCTGTCGGCCATCGTAGCCGTCAAGGGAAAGATATGCGCAAAATAGTTCAGTTTGAGACAAGATAGGTGTTGACGTGACGTGTTCTGAGGAGCATATCCAATCGACGCAGTTTGTTGTTCTGCAGCAGAGCACGTGTCTGGTGTAGGAGCCGACGGTACGTAGCCGCCGCCGTGCGGCGGACATTGCTACAGAATTGCACTCCTAAACACTTGAGTACGGGCACCTTGTCAAAGGGCACCGCCGTTGTGTGGGAAAGCCCCCCTCCGACATCCATGTATTTTGTCTTCTTCACGTTGATGACGCTCCCAGCGACCGCCCCGTACTGGCGTAGCCACTGTAGCGCCATATGTATTTCACCCTCTGATCTGGCCAGGAACACCACGTCACGTCCCACAAGGAGATACCAGTTAATCGCTGTCGTAGACCATGTAAAGCTGGTTCAGGCGCTGCAGCAAATAATATACCCGACAGGGGGCACCCTTGTCGCACTGACCGTCCAACAACAATGTGACCAGACTGATAACCGTTGACCATCATGCGGGAGCGCGCTCCGTGGACCAGTCGAAGGACCACCTGTGCAGACTCCGGAGAGAGGCCCATGTGTTGCAAAACTGCGCGTAAGAAGCCGTGGTCGAGGCGGTCGAATGCGTGGTCAAAATCTACGGCGACAAGGGCTCCTCGTATTTTGCAGGCCGCCGTCATAGCAATTACGTCGCGGTATGCTCCTAACGCCATATGAATATTGCTGACACCACCTAAACATGTCTGATCGGTGTGGATGGCTTTCCCGATAGCGGTGTGGAGGCGCGCGCGGAGAATACGGGCGTAGATCTTGTAGTTGTTGTTGAGGAGTGTGAGTGGGCGAAAATCCTGCCACCTACAACCACCATTCGGTTTCGGTACTGGGATCAAGATGCCTTCTGTGAATTCTGGGGGGACAGTGAAATCAGGGCGGATCAGGTCTTGAAACATTTGGAGCCACTTGTCACCCAAAAGGTGGTAAAAAGTGCGGTAGAATTCCAGAGGTAAACCGTCCGGTCCAGGCGACTTGTTCGGTGCTCCACGTGCCAAGGCCGATGTCAGCTCGTCGGGTGTAATGAGCAACAGCAGACTATCATCGGGTGCCACGTCCCGAGGGGCGGGAAAATCGTGCAACAGCTCGTCATAATCACGTACATTTCGCGGATCTTCCACGTACAAGGTCCCATAGTGTCCGGCGAACGTGTGCGCGATGTCCGTTTGTGTCACTGCGCGGCCGCCCTCCTCCGTGTTTACCGCCGTAATGAACTGACGTTTGCGGTGGCGCCTCTCGCGCACAATGTGATACACTGACGCTGTTTCGATGGGGATGCAGTCTTGCGCTCGGATGCGGACACCTTCTAGCTGCTCTGTCCTGATGCGAAGTAGACGAGCTTTGATGCGTTGTACGGACTTCTGACGTTCGGGAGACGGCGGTTGCGTCGCCAGCTCACGTAACGCTGTATAGTAAAATTCCGATGTTGCCCTGTGCCAGTTCGATCTGTCACGCCCGTAGGCCATCAAAGTCTTTCTGAGTGCAGGTTTGACACATCCCAGCCACCACAGCAACGTGGAAGCATACATGGGCAGGCGCCTGATACATCGACGCCACGTGTCAGTGACAGCTCGCCGACACGCTTCCTCGCGAAGGAGGTAGACGTTCAGCGTCCACGGGCCCCTGCTGCGTCTTGTGAGTTGTCGGGGCAAGGTGACAGTGCAGATGTACGCGAGATGGTCCGTGAAGGCCGTCGGCCAGAGTTCTGCATCACGGGTTGCTGTGCGGAGAGCACGCGAGACGTATATCCGGTCCAGACGACTGGCAGAATGGCTGGTAAAGTGTGTATATCCACTCTGGGTCCCATGATGTAAGAGCCATGTGTCGTGGAGCGCGAGGTCACGTATCAATGCTTGTAGAGCTGGGCATGGGACGTAATGCGGTATCTGGTCCTCGGGCCGCAGAACACTGTTAAAATCGCCGCCCACTATGTAATGGTCCATATTTCCTTGCAAAAATGGGGCTACCTCCTCCGAATAGAAGACATGCCTGTCACCACGGTGCGAATTACCGGAGGGAGCGTGTACGTTAATGAGGCGGACTGCGCCAAGTGTGGGTGCGATGCCTCGCCTGTTCGGCAAGTACGTCACGTCCGTCGCGTCTATGCCATCTCGGAGAAGGATGGCCGTTCCTCCTGCGCCATCACCTACGGGTAGGCTGTACGTGGTGTAGCCATATAGGTCTAAACGCAGCTCGGGACGGACCTCCTGGAGAAGGGCAATATCCAAGTCTGCCGCTCTGATCATGTCGTGTAACATGCGGGTCTTGACAGTGGAGTGGACACCATTTACATTGACTGTTCCCACATGGTATGGCTGAGACATATCAAGTGGCGGAGGCAGTGTGCCGGTGCAAGCCCACAGTGATCTCACACACCACACAGCCATCCATCTGCATGCTGTGCATTACTGTGCCGTATGAGTCCCTGACTGGCAGAGCCCTCCGGTCTCAACGTCAGCCATGGGCTCTGGTGGAGATATCGATGTTTTCTGTGCATCATCTGCCTCCATATCGTCTGCCCAATCACCAAGAGACGATTGTGATGTCTTTGGGGGCTGGTCGCTTTCACAGGAGCCCACATTTTGGGAGTCGACGCAATGCGCCTCGTTTTCTGGGCCACCAGATTTAGGAGAGTGTTCCTTGCCTTCAGGCACCTTCTGGTGAATGATGCCACTGGAGTCCGTTGCAATTGTGGACGAGTCAACGAAGTCGATGTCTTCCGCCGGCTTCGCATCCCTGTCCTCTTCTTGTGTCGCTTGGGTGATTTTTGCTTTCGGGTCCGAGATTCGACATCCACTGGAGGGCGGGGCTCGACACAGTCTCGGTCGCTAGGAACCCCTGCGTCCGATCCCGACAGTGACGATGGCTGGGTGCCCACGACGCTGCGGTGGGCAGGGGCTGTAGGAACCTCTGCACCGCTGGGTTGCAGCGTCGTCGACGGCGCTGACTCTCCAACGGAGCTGGCAGCGGCTTGATCATCCATCTCATCATGTCGTGCCACCTCCACATATGTTAGCGGGAGAGAGGTCATAGTGGATCGTTGGGGAAGTTCATTGCGGGGCACCTGAACGAGGCGGCGCTGCAGACACTCAGTTCTAACATGGGCCTCCTGGCCGCAGCCCGAGCAGGTCCTCGGTTGTCCATCATATATATTAATTGCGCGGCAGCCACCAACGAAAGCATATGATGGAACGTGCTTCTTAAGTTCTATGCGCACTGGTCGTACCCCGTTAAACACAGGGTACGTTTCGAATGTGTTCCATTTCTCCTCTGTGTGGCTCAGAACTGTGCCGTATGGCTGCAGCGCATCAACGACTAGGTTGGCAGGAACTTCGAACGGTAGTTCAAAGATGCGCACGGTACGCACCCCCAGACCAGCGTGGTCAACTCCTACCACGCTCACATTACCGTCTGCGTGACAGAAGCGAAAGCCGTTTGCAGATCGTTGGAGTAATCTGTCGCAGGCCGCTTCGTCAATCAGTTTGAGGTACACAGTGCTGGTTACAATAGACAGATGAATTCCTATCAGATCTTGTGGTTCTATGTGCATGATGTCTCGTAGAAACCGTTCAATTTCATGGGCCTTCGGTCTCGTGTACGATGCGTTGAACGATAGTTTGATTGTAGCTTTTCGATATGAGAACGCCATGTCGGGTCGGTACAGGTACTATACGGCAATACAACGACGCGACCGCCCGCTAGCGGGTAAACAACACCTGCGGAGCACTGCCCGGCGCGCCGAGCCCGTCCGCACGGTATCACGGCTGAAAGCCGACTGTGGGATTGGTGAGGGATCGAACCTGAGACCTTCGTATCCATAGTCTTGCTCTTTATCACCTTGCCACCATGCATCCAAGACTGTGGTTTCTGCTTGCCATGAATATTAAGGATCTCTCGTTTGTGCCTGCGTTGGCACTAGCGTGTCCCTTCGGAGACCTTACCTTTGGGATTACCCTCGTATACGTGTGTGTAAACGCCTTCCAATGCCCACTCAAGGAAGACAAGGATACTTAGTTTAGCTTCAATATTACAAATACGCCTCAGTTTGTGGATGAACGCAGACTTAGATTGATAATCATTTTGAATATTTATCATTACTGTACACATTGGTATGAAACTTGTTTTCCGCCAATGATTCCCACAGCTGCAGGAACACTACTTTAATACCTCTTACACAAAATACTTACGCAGTGCTATCAGACGAAAAGATCAACCTGATCCAAACTGTGGGAAGTTTGTTTTACAACCTTCGTACCTGGATAAAGAGCTTTTCCTATTTGAGATATCTGTGAACGTTAGGTTAGAGGGCCTTGGGCAAGTACAGAAAGGGCAACAGCCTCAACGGGTGCGGGGCAAAGTCAGGACATGCGGGGACCAAGCAGCAATCGGTATTGTAATTGTCAACTGTCGAAGCTGCGTTGGTAAAGTACCAGAACTTCAAGCGCTGATAGAAAGCATCGAAGCTGAAATCGTTATAGGTACAGAAAGCTGGCTTAAGCCAGAGATAAATTCTGCCGAAATTTTTACAAAGGTACAGACGGTGTTTAGAAAGGATAGACTGCATGCAACCGGTGGTGGAGTGTTCGTCGGTGTTAGTAGTAGTTTATCCTGTAGTGAAGTAGAAGTGGATAGTTCCTGTGAATTATTATGGGTGGAGGTTACACTCAACAACCGAGCTAGGTTAATAATTGGCTCCTTTTACCGACCTCCCGACTCAGCAGCATTAGTGGCAGAACAACTGAGAGAAAATTTGGAATACATTTCACATAAATTTTCTCAGCATGTTATAGTCTTAGGTGGAGATTTCAATTTACCAGATATAGACTGGGACACTCAGATGTTTAGGACGGGAGGTAGGGACAGAGCATCGAGTGACATTATACTGAGTGCACTATCCGAAAATTACCACGAGCAATTAAACAGAGAACCGACTCGTGGAGATAACATCTTGGACCTACTGATAACAAACAGACCCGAACTTTTCGACTCTTTAAGTGCAGAACAGGGAATCAGTGATCATAAGGCCGTTGCAGCATCCCTGAATATGGAAGTTAATAGGAATATAAAAAAAGAGAGGAAGGTTTATCTGTTTAGCAAGAGTAATAGAAGGCAGATTTAGGACTACCTAACAGATCAAAACGAAAATTTCTGTTCCGACACTGACAATGTTGAGTGTTTATGGAAAAAGTTCAAGGCAATCGTAAAATGCGTTTTCGACAGGTACGTGCCGAGTAAAACTGTGAGGGACGGGAAAAACCCACCGTGGTACAACAACAAAGTTAGGAAACTACTGCGAAAGCAAAGAGAGCTTCACTCCAAGTTTAAACGCAGCCAAAACCTCTCATACAAACAGAAGCTAAACGATGTCAAAGTTAGCTTTAGGAGGGCTATGCGTGAAGCGTTCAGTGAATTCGAAAGTGAAATTCTATGTACCGACTTGACAGAAAATCCTAGGAAGTTCTGGTCTTACGTTAAATCAGTAAGTGGCTCGAAACAGCATATCCAGACACTCCGGGATGATGATGGCACTGAAACAGAGGATGCCACGCGTAAAGCTGAAATACTGAACACCTTTTTCCAAAGCTGTTTCACAGAGGAAGACCGCACTGCAGTTCCTTCTCTAAATCCTCGCACAAACGAAAAAATGGCTGACATCGAAATAAGTGTCCAAGGAATAGAAAAGCAACTGGAATCACTCAATAGAGGAAAGTCCACTGGACCTGACGGGATACCAATTCGATTCTACACAGAGTACGCGAAAGAACTTGCCCCCCTTCTAACAGCCGTGTACCGCAAGTCGCTAGAGGAACGGAGGGTTCCAAATGATTGGAAAAGAGCACAGGTAGTCCCAGTCTTGAAGAAGGGTCGTCGAGCAGATGCGCAAAACTATAGACCTATATCTCTGACGTCGATCTGTTGTAGAATTTTAGAACATGTTTTTTGCTCGAGTATCATGTCGTTTCTGGAAACCCAGAATCTACTATGTAGGAATCAACATGGATTCCGGAAACAGGGATCGTGTGAGACCCAACTCGCTTTATTTGTTCATGAGACCCAGAAAACATTAGATACAGGCTCCCAGGTAGATGCTATTTTTCTTGACTTCCGGAAGGCGTTCGATACAGTACCGCACTGTCGCCTGATAAACAAAGTAAGAGCCTATGGAATATCAGACCAGCTGTGTGGCTGGATTGAAGAGTTTTTAGCAAACAGAACACAGCATGTTGTTATCAATGGAGAGACGTCTACAGACGTTAAAGTAACCTCTGGCGGGCCACAGGGGAGTGTTATGGGACCATTGCTTTTCACAATATATATAAATGAGCTAGTAGATAGTGTCGGAAGTTCCATGCGGCTTTTCGCGGATGATGCTGTAGTATATAGAGAAGTTGCAGCATTAGAAAATTGTAGCGAAATGCAGGAAGATCTGCAGCGGATAGGCACTTGGTGCAGGGAGTGGCAACTGTCCCTTAACATAGACAAATGTAATGTATTGCGAATACATAGAAAGAAGGATCCTTTATTGTATGATTATATGATAGAGGAGCAAACACTGGTAGCAGTTACTTCTGTAAAATATCTGGGAGTATGCGTGCGGAACGATTTGAAGTGGAATGATCATATAAAATTAATTGTTGGTAAGGCGGGTACCAGGTTGAGATTCATTGGGAGAGTGCTTAGAAAATGTAGTCCATCAACAAAGGAGGTGGCTTACAAAACACTCGTTCGACCTATGCTTGAGTATTGCTCATCAGTGCGGGATCCGTACCAGATCGGTTTGACGAAGGAGATAGAGAAGATCCAAAGAAGAGCGGCGCGTTTCGTCACAGGGTTATTTGGTAACCGTGATAGCGTTACGGAGATGTTTAATAAACTCAAGTGGCAGACTCTGCAAGAGAGGCGCTCTGCATCGCGGTGTAGATTGCTCGCCAGGTTTCGAGAGGGTGCGTTTCTGGATGAGGTATCGAATATATTGCTTCCCCCTACTTATACCTCCCGAGGAGATCACGAATGTAAAATTAGAGAGATTAGAGCGCGCGCGGAGGCTTTCAGACAGTCGTTCTTCCCGCGAACCATACGCGACTGGAACACGAAAGGGAGGTAATGACAGTGGCACGTAAAGTGCCCTCCGCCACACACCGCTGGGTGGCTTGCGGAGTATAAATGTAGATGCAGATGTAGAACGTTGCTGCATAAGACGATTTACGAAGAAACTAAATACCTTCAGCTACCCCAATGTTTAAAGAAATCGTGTTAACGGCACTAAATCGTGGTTTGTAAATCGTTTACCAGCCGTACTCCGCCGCATTTCGCTGGTTCGAAGGCAAAAAGCTTACTGACAAATTTCACACAAGGAAAAGGGGGACGAAATGTCTCCCACTCGAAGGTCGTGTTGTTTTACTTAAATGATTACAAAACCGGGTAAAACGAACAATGAGGTTGTCAGTATAAGCACATTACTGTTGTCAATATGATGTTGCACTGCCCAGGGCCTGTAATGATAAAGGGCCCGTTTAGGTCAGGCATATTGTACACAGAAGTGGAAGAGAGAGCACCACTAAATTCTACAATCCGTGTGCATTGCATACACACATAAATTACTGTTACAGTGTAATTACGGATCCCAATGAGTGAATTGCATATTTTCCGGTGAGAAAGAGCACTGGCAAACAGTCTTCGCTACATTAGGTTACTTAAACTGGCGTCACTTTGAGCTAGAATTTATGGCCAGCGACTAAGTGTAAGGACAGTGAGTCGGATTCGTGTTTTGCAAAAAAAATGGTTGAAATGGCTCTGAGCACTATGGGACTCAACTTCTGAGGTCATTAGTCCCCTAGAACTTAGAACTAGTTAAACCTAACTAACCTAAGGACGTCACACACATCCATGCCCGAGGCAGGATTCGAACCTGCGACCGTAGCGGTCTCGCGGTTCCAGACTGCAGCGCCAGAACCGCACGACCACTTCGGCCGGCGGGTTTTGCAACTGTGAAATACTTTCCTTACATTATGGAAGCGAATATTAAATTTGAACTAATAATGCGAAAATTTTGGACTTGGATAGCTTAGAATGAAAATCTTTCTGTTTATTGCAAAGGAAAACAATTGATTTTCTAAAACATTCTGTGTCATACACAACTTGAAACAGGTCACGTCGACCAAGTCATATGGAAGAACTGACAGCGACGTATATTGGAATGCAGTAAGATCCCTTGGCTTTTGGTTTGGCAGTATTTCACAGCCATTTCTAGGCGCAAGTAAATGAAGAAAGGCAGCGCGTTTTCGTTATCAAGTAACGTCTTCATCAATTACTTTAGTTTTAATGTGATCTACGAGTAATTGCTGATGTTTGATATTAACATGAAAAGGATTCCGTAGAGAGGGGAAGAACTTGTTCTTGGGCAACTACTTCTATAATGACCAAAAGGACTTAAATGATCTTCAAGCACATGTGTTCCAGCAGCTGTATGAAGAAAATGATAGTAATAATTACGGTGATAATCGAATTATCCGGTAACTTCTCACTTCACAGTGGATTTTCTCGAACTAAGAAATTTCCTGAATTAGTGAAAATTTCAAAATGGCTTCAAATCGAGGCTATGACGCCTAGAAGAGTCTTTACATCCTGCTGACATGAGAATAGTATAATCTCCACGTCAGAAGCTTGCTTCTACTTAACCATTTAATAAACTCGCGTTTTTTTCCACCGTGACTAGTTTAGTAAGCTAAGCACATCATCCATTACAGCACACTCCTGGGGCTGGGAAATGTGGCCACAATGGTCTAGTGGAACGAACTATCACAAGTGCAATGCGTGGGTTCAGGCATTTACTTTTAAGAGGCACAAACAGATTTACTTTACCTCTGGTAACCTCAAGAGAAAACTGTTATAATCCAGAATCCGCATTAAACATCACGTTCCTTCATTCCAAACTGGGCAGAGCCGGTTTACGTTGGAAAATGACATAGGTGGAGGTCAGGGTAAACAGAAATACTGTCACCAGTAAACTTACTTACATTAGAAAATTTTATTTTATTTGATGAACTGATAGCCGTCTTAAGGAACAGGGCTCTTATTTTACTTGTACTTGATTGAACTAGAGACGTTGAAAAATGATGTGGAACGAGTCATTTTAATGAAAGATTTCTTTACATACCAGTATTCAATTTCTTTACAACAATTTTTTAGCCTCTCTCTCTCTCTCTCTCTCTCTCTCTCTCTCTCTCACGCACACACACACACACACACATACACACATACACACATATTCTCTTTTTATTTTTATTTGTTTGTTGTGCTCGACTATCGGCGAGGCACGAAAACGCCCGTGAATGAGTTTCTTATTTTGAGCACAGTCACGAAAGAAATATAAAAACAACTATGAGAGTTACTGATTTATGATGCTTAGTAGCAGTCAGTTCTGAGTATTATTAGTAACTAAGCTCCAGTCCTTAAACCTAGTTACAGAAATGCGAATCAGACGCATTACGTATTCCAGGCCGTAGCAGCCGCGTCTTCGAGGCGCTAGCTATCGTCACTTCCCAGCCCGCTGTAGGATCACAACGGTTCGTCTTCTTCCTGCTGGTAATGTAACTGAGATTGGGTAACAACGCAAGGTATGTTTGGCAACTCTGTGATCGACGAGTTACTTCCTGGTGTGCACGGAATTAAGCCTCAAAGTTCACTTGATTTCTCGTGTCATTTCCATCGAATAACCTGAGTTGTTATCGCTTGAGGTGTAACAGAAGATTGTAAATTTAAGGTTTTCAGCTCAGCAAAGTCATTGAACGTGGCAATCGCAACTAATCTCGTCCTGTAAATAGCGGTTTACGAGTTCTAACCACTATTGGCCTCGTAAGAAGAAAGCGCAAGCATATATATCCGCTAGCTCTGTGTTAACGTGCTGACCTCTGAAAAAGCGACTCTTATGGTTCGCGGTTCCAGCCTCGCTGAAGGTAAAGTTTTTTATCCCTTCTGAGTAAGAGATGGAAGCAGTCAGGTCAAACATCGATAAGCAAATCGTAAGAAAATACTTTCAGCTCAATGTGCAGTGGTGAAAAACTTACAATGCTGCACAACAGGTAACGCCTCTTTCCGCTGCTGACAAGCAAATTTTGGGTTTCTAGGAATACGTAACTTTATTTATGAAATGCCACGTTTGCATTCCTGTTGAGTATGACACAGCATACCATTTAAACACAGACCCAATCCAAATATAAGTGAGTAGTATTTTACTAATTCGTGCAGAAAGAGGCACGCTTGTGTACAGATACTCAGTTTTGTTAAAACAGACTTACTTTCGTCGTAAGGTTATCTTGAGTAGTTTCATTTCATTTCTTACAATACAGTGCACAGTTTTCGTAAGGTCTCTTTTAGTGATGTTAAAACAATACTAAACATGAGAGAGCAATTAATCATCAACGATTTATGCGAATTCCTGATGTTATCTATAACAGTCTGACAATGCACATGCAGTTTATTGATTACATGCATGTAGAAAACTTGTTCTGAGTTAAAGCTGTGAAACAAGGTTTGAAGAAGAATAAAATGCCACTACCAGACGACAGCTAATGTAGAAAATACTTTTCTGACGATTTTGGCACGATGCGCTATGGTTCAAATGGTTCAAATGGCTCTGAGCACTATGGGACTCAACTGCTGAGGTCATTAGTCCCCTAGAACTTAGAACTAGTTAAACCTAACTAATCTAAGGACATCACAAACATCCATGCCCGAGGCAGGATTCGAACCTGCGACCGTAGCGGTCTTGCGGTTCCAGACTGCAGCGCCTGTAACCGCACGGCCACTTCGGCCGGCGCACGATGCGCTATCCCCATACATAATACAAAAGCTTCGAGACTCATCTGCTGCCTGGCCGTCTATTAAACCTGAAAAGAACAACTTCAACAGACAGCAGAATTGCGTTTTAAAAAAGTGTAGTAGCGAATGTAATAGAACACACGACGTGTTATCAACAGTGCGCGACGCTTACCGTTACGCTACTAACTTTGACGTAGCTACAGCCCCACTGGAAGTGAACAACAGTTCCTCCAGAACTTCGGCATTCCACAGTGCTGTGAGATAATGCATATGGCCGGATCTAGACTTCTGAGAGAGAGACAGTTACAGAATATCTTTTGCACTGCACGATGGTTTCAACAAACAGACAGCGCAATAGAGTAGCTCAAATGGAAAGGAACACTTCCTATTTAAATTTCTGCATCCTACACTGCTGGCAGTTGTGTGTAGGTGGCAGTTACGTTATTTTATTTCGGTGATTACAAAATAGAGTCGAATGTATGCACTGGGTAGCCAAGGCAGCTAGTTCATGGCGATTCGGTCAACCAAGTAAATGAGTGTACTGAACATCCTGCAAACCACTACAGGGAGCCTGTGTGTCAGAATTCTCATCTTGTGTGCCGCAACGGTGTTATGATAGAGAAATGAGTCGTAAAGAAGAAGGTTTTGGTGGTCTGCTGGACAGATGATAGTTTCATGTGATGTTGGTCTCGGTTCGATTCCAACTTCAGCTGATGTTTTTTGATAGGGAGAGTCAGATTCTATTCTCTTCTGGCTACGCCAAGTGAAGAAGGTATAATGGCATTGTGGTCTGAAAATCACATTAAACATGATATTCCTTCTCTACCAAGGAAACGTTAGGTGGAACCACAATAAAGTAAGGAGTGGCGACATGTAGAAACTCTATCACCAGTAACCTTTCTTACACTAGTTATTTATTTCTAGTGACGAAACAATCCCTGTGTATGGTCACGGGACACTTACTCCGTCTTTTATTTGAGCTTCCGTATGTCGATAAAATTGGTTCTGAACTGGGAATGCAACTCAGACCGCCCTTAACGCGGAATTTGATCCCTTCGTGACAATACAGCTCGACTACAACTTGTTGTTTCTTCAAAACTGCAGATTCCTCGACATCTCCACATACTGCGCATGAATGGGTTGGAATCGTGGCCCAGCACTAAACATTTCACTATGTATTATCAAGCCCTAGCATGAGAACACCTATCTGCTGGTGGATAATAATTTTTATTTTTAATGCATTTTCATTCGTTGTTAACACTAACGATATCTGACGTTTTTGACTCCCAGTGAGACACAGATCTATTTGCGAGATCACTGTAAGTTCAAGGATGTTATTCCGAGCTGCTGGTGGAGAAAAATTCGGTAAGTGTCGTCTCTTTGTGTGTAGTCAACAACGATATGTTTCGGGTTCGATTCTCAGTCAGCACTGAACACTCCGTCATATTATTTGTAGTTCAAACATGCTCACATGTTGCTGCTGGTGTAACAAACCCATACTTAACGCTCCTTTTCTCTAGAATATAACAGCGATACGTGCCGGGTTGGAGCCCTGGGAAGGAAAAATTAATGTTTCGTCTCGTCATTTCATTTAATACATCTAGCTACTGCCGAGAAAATCCGATATGTCAAAGTTGATTGTGCTTCGATAACAATCCGATTAGGTTCTGGGTTCGAATCCCTGTCCAACAGCTTTACCTCACTGCACTTCAAGTAAGTTACTTGCGAAGTAGCAGTATTTAACATCTCTCGTAGTTCGATAACAGGGACAATTGATGCAGGGTAGGAATTCGCGTCCGTTAAAAATGTTACGTTATGTAATTTAAAGTTGATATTTGCTAACTGATACTGTCCAAAAATGAGATACATCACTCTCTTTATGCCTAGTCATTAATGACTGTTAATTTCCGTCAGCCACGAAATCTTAGCCTGCATGATTGGTTCAAATGGCTCTGAGCACTGTGGGACTCAACATCTGAGGTCATCAGTCTCCTAGAACCTAGAACTACTTAAATCTAACTAACCTAAGGACATCACACACATCAATGTCCGAGGCAGGATTCGAACCTGCGACCGTAGCAGTCACGCGGTTCCGGACTGAAGTGCCTAGAACCGCACGGCCACCGCGGCCTAGCCTGCATGACCTGGGTTTGAATCAACATGCAGAACGAGGCGGTTCGTCGTGTCATTTGAAGTTCATACATATTCTCAACTAGCTGCTCCTGAATAACGTAAATTTTTAATGACATTTTGTGTTAAATAACAAGTATGGTATGTTACTTTGAAGAGGAAATCATGAATACGACGAACTTACTACGTGCATTACCTATCTGACGTAATAATGAGAGTGCTAACATTTCAGGTATGTCATTTATTGCAATAAATGTGACCTTACAAGCCTTAAGGACAGTCTTATCTGTGATGAGGTGTTCCCTGATGTTTGTAGTATCGTGGTATTACTTTACATCTTGAGTTATTGCGATACAGAGCAGTGTTTTCTAGTGGTGATTTGTTGGAAACATTTTCAATAGTCAAACGACTGTACCAAGGAGCGATTAGATGACCTGCTAGACAGCTGCGTTATGTCTGTCGCATGGGAATCAGGTGAAATGCAATTCAGGTCGTTCAGATACTTTTCAGCATGACTGTACTTCGTTAACAATCCGATTAGGTGCTGGGTTTACATCCCTGTCACAAACTTTATATGATGACATTTCAATTTTAAACATGAGCATACCTTGTTCCTTGCGAATGACACCATATTATACTTTCGAGCACGACTTTACATAAAATCAGAAGTTAAATATCAAATTATTCACCAATAGCGAAATGCTGGAACCTCAATTAACGATAGAATTTCTTTTGCCTGACTGGGATTCGAATCCAGCATCTAGCACTGTCCTTTTCTGGCCAGGAACAGACGATAAATAGCTATTGTTGGTTCACCAGTAGCGAGATGGGCGCATATTTAGCTAGACATTAGGGGACCAACATTTCTGAGCTGAATGGAATTCAAACCCCGCACACGTGGTCATGAAGAAACTTTAACTATCAAATTCTTTTCCAATAACAGCTAGGAATGGCATGTTTGTACTTTCAATGATGTGATGGAAAACACTCTGCTGGCTAGAAGTTGAATCCACAACATGTCGTCGCTGGTGATCACAACGAACACAACGTCAAACCCAAATCCGTTTTCATCAGTAAGATGGAGAGGAATGTTTGAACTTGAAAAGATGTAAGGAAACGTTTGATCTTGTAATGTTGTGATAAAAAGCTCATCATGTGGCTGTGAGTTGAAACGAACACGTTACAGCTGACAACGCACGAAGAGACGTTGAAAATGCAACTATTTTTCACCAGTAGTTCGGAGTGCACATGCTAGGGCTTGAAATGAAATAATGAATATTTTGTGCTGATCAGGATTCGAAACCAGATAGGTGCCTTTCGAGCCCACCTAGAAGAGTTTGCAATCTTCGGGAACACAGTGAAATCGAATTCTAATCCCAGTCCAGCACCACAATTTTCAACGTCTCAGTTTCAAATAAAGTAAGAGCCTTGTGAACTTACATGGCCACTGGTTTATTAAATGAAATACGTTTTCTAGTTTACGACAGCTTGCTGGTGACAGAGTCTCTGCCTTATGGGGTTTCTCCGTCTTTCACGGCTCAAACGAATGCCCAGTCGGCAGCGAAGGGATGCTATCTTTACTGTGGATATTGAACTACGGAGCTTACTGGCGTTCTGCACTTGGCGTTACTAGGGGTGAAGGAGAGCTACTTGTGTGTGTTAAAAATCTAAGCCTGACGTGAGATGTGAACCTACACGTTTTATACATCAATACAAGATTAATCAACCAAACCACAGAACCCCCTGCCAAGCACATAATTATGAATTGCAGAGTATTCATTTAGATGTAGATGCAGATGTCAAGGGACGCGTAACAGGAAGGAGGGCGGGATCTGGGAATGGATAGAAGTGCAGAAGTGCAAAATATAAGCGTGAAATGCTTGCAAAGTATTGCTTACTTAGATGTGTGCCACAGTTCGTTTTATCTTAGGACCGAGAGATAAGGAAGGACTGTTCTCAGAACGAAGAATGGGTTATAGGAAAGGGGAGATCAAAGAATACGATTTCATAGGTGGTGAGAGGAATGATAGAGTAAAGACAGCAGCAATTAAAAGAGAAAATGTAGCGTCATTGGAAACCGCTAGATTTGTTTACAAGGTTTTGGGGGAGTGAAATAGAAGGGCACTTGCGGCGATAGTGTCAGAGAGAGAGTGTGTGAGAGAGAATAGAAGAGATATTAACAACGATTAAACATAAATGTTCTAATGTGTGTGAAATCTTATGGGACTTAACTGCTAAGGTCATCAGTCCCTAATCTTACACACTACTTAACCTAAATTATCCTAAGGACAAACATACACACCCATGCCCGAGGGAGGTCTCGAACCTCCGCCGGGACCAGCATCACAGTCCATGACTGCAGCGCCCCAGACCGCTCGGCTAATCCCGCGCGGCGGGTAAACATAATATGAAATCGTTGGCGTATTGTGTGGAGGACGGAGGGTGTGTTCATAGATGGAGGGGAAGAGAGAGACGTATTTGAAATAACCTAAACTACTGTGACAGAGTCCATCTACGCTGATTAGTTTGTAAGTACAGGGTGTTTCAAAAATGACCGGTATATTTGAAACGGCAATAAAAACTAAACGAGCAGCGATAGAATTACACCGTTTGTTGCAATATTCTTGGGACAACAGTACATTTTCAGGCGGACAAACTTTCGAAATTACAGTAGTTACAATTTTCAACAACAGATGGCGCTGCAAGTGATGTGAAAGATATAAAAGACAACGCAGTCTGTGGGTGCGCCATTCTGTACGTCGTCTTTCTGCTGTAAGCGTGTGCTGTTCACAACGTGCACGTGTGCTGTAGACAACATGGTTTATTCCTTAGAACAGAGGATTTTTCTGGTGTTGGAATTCCACCGCCTAGAACACAGTGTTGTTGCAACAAGACGAAGTTTTCAACGGAGGTTTAATGTAACCAAAGGACCGAAAAGCGATACAATAAAGGATCTGTTTGAAAAATTTCAACGGTCTGGGAACGTGACGGATGAACGTGCTGGAAAGGTAGGGCGACCGCGTACGGCAACCACAGAGGGCAACACGCAGCTAGTGCGGCAGGTGATCCAACAGCGGCCTCGGGTTTCCGTTCGCCGTGTTGCAGCTGCGGTCCAAATGACGCCAACGTCCACGTATCGTCTCATGCGCCAGAGTTTACACCTCTATCCATACAAAATTCAAACGCGGCAACCCCTCAGCGCCGCTACCATTGCTGCACGAGAGACATTCGCTAACGATATAGTGCACAGGATTGATGACGGCGATATGCATGTGGGCAGCATTTGGTTTACTGACGAAGCTTATTTTTACCTGGACGACTTCGTCAATAAACAGAACTGGCGCATATGGGGAACCGAAAAGCCCCATGTTGCAGTCCCATCGTCCCTGCATCCTCAAAAAGTACTGGTCTGGGCCGCCATTTCTTCCAAAGGAATCATTGGCTCATTTTTCAGATCCGAAACGATTACTGCATCACGCTATCTGGACATTCTTCGTGAATTTGTGGCGGTACAAACTGCCTTAGACGACACTGCGATCACCTCGTGGTTTATGCAAGATGGTGCCCGGTCACATCGCACGGCAGACGTCTTTAATTTCCTGAATGAATATTTCGATGATCGTGTGATTGCTTTGGGCTATCCGAAACATACAGGAGGCGGCGTGGATTGGCCTCCCTATTCGCCAGACATGAACCCCTGTGACTTCTTTCTGTGGGGACACTTGAAAGACCAGGTGTACCGCCAGAATCCAGAAACAATTGAACAGCTGAAGCAGTACATCTCATCTACATGTGAAGCCATTCCGCCAGACACGTTGTCAAAGGTTTCGGGTAATTTCATTCAGAGACTACGCCATATTATTGCTACGCATGGTGGATATGTGGAAAATATCGTACTATAGAGTTTCCCAGACCGCAGCGCCATCTGTTGTTGAAAATTGTAACTACTGTAATTTCGAAAGTTTGTCTGCCTGAAAATGTACTGTTGTCCCCAGCATATTGCAACAAACGGCGTATTTCTGTCGCTGCTCGTTTAGTTTTTATTGCCGTTTCAAATATACCGGTCATTTTTGAAACACCCTGTATGTAGACAGGGTATAAATGAAATCAAAATAGAATACTTAACAAACTGTATATTCGAAAGAAACCCACTTGAATTAAAAGGGCAACTCAAAGGAAAGGCAACCCATATTGTATCTTTTCAGTTGCCACGCGATCTTCCACTAGCTCCCAATGAGGAAAAATGACGAAAAAGAAGACATATCAAAACATTTAAGAACTCTAATATTTTATCCAGAATCCTTCATTATTTTGTACTTCTATCACGCGTCTTGGCATAGAATGTATAAGCCGTCGGACGTAACAGCCTGAAGAAGCAACTTCCTCCCAGGCTTCCAGGCCGCAGTCCCAAAGAGCGTCCGTAGTAATTGGTTGGTTTCGTGGCCAGTTCTCTGTTAATGTTCTGGCGACCTCAGTCCACATGTTTTCCATGGAGTTCATATCAGGCACCCGTGGCGGCCAGTCCATGACGATGACGCCAATCGTGGAAAGCCGCTGCTGAACAAATGCAGACTTGTGAATGGGAGAATGGTCCTCTTCCGATGTGACGTCCCCTTCTGTGTACAGCATTCGCACTGACGGAAGCATCACATTTTCCAATATGTGGGCAAACTGCGCGCTGTCCAGAGTTCCTTCTATCCTGTGAGGAATTCCCGCCCCTCTCGCAGAATTCCAAAATGGCTCTGAGCACTATGGGATTTAACATCTGTGGTCATCAGTCCCCTAGAACTTAGAACTACTTAAACCTAACTAACCTAAGGACATCACACACATCCATGCCCGAGGCAGGATTCGAACCTGCGACCGTAGCAGTCGCGCGGTTCCGGACTGAACGCCTAGAGCCGCTAGACCACCGCGGCCGGCGCAGAATTCCAACCCCAGCAGGTAACAGATAGCCGTCCACTTCTTCTCGTCGTGGTTACATATTCGCGTCGATGGCGAGTCCCTTTCAGTCTGTAAACGATTCGTGGACCGTCGTTATTGGTGGAAAACACCTTCTCATCAGTGAAAATGACGCCCTCAGATGGAGCTCCGTAAATGCTGTCCGGTATAAAACGTTGTCTTCGCTGAGCTCTTGTTTCACGGCGGATCGTCGTGCATGCAGTCCAGCGTCCCTCAGCCTTCGGCGAATCGTGTCACTGGAGCCGGGGAAGTTGGTCTCCCGCCGCAACTGCTTCGCGTTCAGAAAGGGATTTTCTCTGCTCCTAGACACTAGGTCCCTGTCTTCCTCTGTGAGATCACTCTCTTCTTGCCAGAGCCAGGAGACCTGTTGGTGGTGCCTCTTTCAAGGCAGATCCTCATCCATCTCGTTGCAGTGGTATGTGGTACGCCATACCGTCTGCCAGCTTCTCTGATGGAACATCCTCCTTCCTCAATGAGAGGGACGACTCTACCTCGGCCGGCCGGAGTGACCGAGCGGTTCTAGGCGCTTCAGTCGGGAACTGAGCGACTGCTACGGTCGCAGGTTCGAATTCTGCCTCGGGCATGGATGTGTGTGATGTCCTTAGGTTAGTTAGGTTTAAGTAGTTCTAAGTTGTAGGGGACTGATGACCTCAGATGTTAAGTCCCATAGTGCTCAGAGCCATTTAAACCATTTTTTGGCTCTACCTCGAATAGACCTCTCCCAGTGAGCCATTACGGCAGACAGCCTGATGTGTATTTTGCTTGCCGCTCTTATACTGATTCCAGGAGAGGAGGTAAACATATTTTCGTCAAACGGAGCGGCAGAGGCATGCGGCGCAGCCGTGCTGGCTCGTCCCGGGCTGTTGGCCCACCAACGCCACCGCCAGCTCGCTCACTTGCGTCTTGCCTCGCCAAGGCTGGCTGGGCCGTAGCTCGCGAGCCGCCGCTAGTACAGACCCGGGCCACATGGCCACGATCACCCCTTGAAGGATCAAAAGTTACACCTAACCTACCCAAGTCTGTAGTACAAACTAACGCAGCTACAACTATTATGCTATAACATGTGCAGGCACACCTACAGTTGACGATTTATTCAAATATTTGACGAACAATACTTTCAAAAATACATTCATTTTAAACATAGCTACCACAAAATATTTCAACTATCTAGCAATAGCTTGACGCAGGAAACTATACATTCTTGTTAGCGCTGTGCATTAGATGTAGCCTTAAGAAAACCTGTATTCAACCACGGCAACTAAGCGGAATGTAAAAGTAAACAGGTTTGGCGGCAGCTTCTCCAAATAATAGTATATACTTAGTATATAATAGACGTTTTGTGCACTTATAACATGTACTCAGTGTCTCTGAAACAATACGTGCTGCACGACGGAAATTACTTTCTGCTGAGGCACTTCATTTACATCTCAATGATACACGACTACTAGAGAATGGTTCAAATGGCTCTGAGCACTATGGGACTCAACTGCTGAGGTCATTAGTCCCCTAGAACTTAGAACTAGTTAAACCTAACTAACCTAAGGACATCACAAACAACCATGCCCGAGGCAGGATTCGAACCTGCGACCGTAGCGGTCTTGCGGTTCTAGACTGCAGCGCCTTTAACCGCACGGCCACTTCGGCCGGCGACTACTAGAGAACATTGCTCTTTACGGCAGTCAGTCCACTTGTAAATTAACATCACGATATCGCAGATATTAGGCAACATGTTACTAGGGATGAGTAAGGCCTTAAGGTTTGCAACTAAACATGCTACTCCTAGCTACTACTGAATATGAAGTTGATTATTAACGTGTCTTCATAACCATGTGTGCGGCGTTCGACTCTCAGTCAGCATAGACGCTTTCGTCACCTTATTTCTAGTTAAACGTGTGCACACCTCGCTGATGGTGGACCAACATAGGACATTTCTCGTTCGTTCCTGGTTAGACAACGACGGCAGTAGGCGCCGGGTTCGAATCCCGATCAGGCAATACAACTTCAGTCGTCATTTAAGGTTCCAACCCCACTACTGGTGACAAACTTTGATATCTAAATTCCGATTTTACGTACGTATTCAACAATCCGATTAGGTGCTGGGTTCGCATCCTCGTCCCCAGCATTACATGATGGCATTTCGATTTTAAACATGTGTATCCTTTATTCCTTGGCAATGCAACACTATACAACGTCTTTCGATGTTAATTACCAAGAAGGTAATTGTCATGTTAGGATTCCTACCTTCGTACAAACATTACCGTCATTTACGTTCAAGTTGAGAATTGATAACTGATACCGGTGAAAACGTCAATATTTGACGTCTCTTTCTGCCTAGTGATCGAGTGTCGATAAGGCACAAAGCTTTGCTTGGTTAACAATGGCTTTACATTCTGGGTTTGCATCCGTATCCAGAACGAAGACGTTCGTCATGTCATTTAAAGTACAACTTCGTGTACAAGTAACTGTTGATGAGTAATGTGAACAATGATGTTACTTGTGATTCGCTGTTAATGTTGGGATTTCCGTAGAGTGGTTGCTGCTGTTAATCACGTTTTCTTTTAACTGCTTAGTATTACATAAAGTTGATGCAAAACCACTCCCCGCTGAACGTTGAACGACGTTCAGCATGAGTTGGGTAAACCTTTTAGACAGCAAAGAACTTGTTTCCAATTGCCATACAACTTTATAAATCCATATAATGTCTCAAATATTTAATTGTGCCTAAGGATTACTGAACGATTTATGTGACAAAACTAGTTGTCCCAAACATTTGAAATGTCACTTATTGTAATTAAGTTTAGTTTACAAACGTTAAGGACTGTCTGATCTCTTCTGTACTATCGTGGTGTTACTTTACATCTGGACAGACTGTCATAAAGACCGGTGTGCTCTAGTAGTCTCTAGCGATACCCATTGTGTATCTTACGACGACTGTACTGTGGAGGGTTGCGACTATGTGCAACACAGACACGCTATGTTGGTTGCATACATTCAGGTGCAGCCTACACGTTGGAATTCAGGGGTGACCCACTTTTTTTGCTGTCGAGTGTACCTGGCGTGCCAACGTCCGAGGGCTTCTCCGCGGTCTCTTCCGGTGCGGTTCTCCTCTTGCTACTTGCGACGGTCATTCGCTGCAGTACGGGAAGTCAGGATCCGTTTACGTTAAGGCTTTCCTCTTTCTTGTTTAAGCTGTATTTGTGTTTGTGTATTTCTACAGCTTCTCTAAACAAGCTTTGAGCACTATGAGACTTAACATCTGAGGTCGTCAGTCCCCTAGAACTTAGAACTACTTAAACCTAACTAACCTAAGGACATCACACACATCCATGCCCGAGGCAAGATTCGAACCTGCAACCATAGCAGTCGCGCGATTCCCGATTGAAGCGCCTAGAACAGCTCGGCCACCGCTGCCGGCACTTAACAAAAGATTAAGCCACCTGAAGGCTAGCGATATTTTAATCTATATTGATATTAACTAAAAAAGAGTTTTTTCTTTGCATATTAGATTTCTTTCAAGATATACGTTAATGTACTAGCAAATGCACTCGAGTCCACTTTTACTACCTCATCCCAACTGCCACCTTAGCAAAAAAATAAATAAATAAATGAAATTTTAACAAAATTTCAAGCGACTTAAAATTGAGATGTAAAGTATAGCATCAAGAAAGAATTTTTGTGCTGATCATAAGACTAGTCTCAGACTTTTCGAGTCTGTATTATTTCCGAAGTTGTGAATAAAAATCATGATTTATTTTTTAGTAATACTAATCCTGCCGACGCGCTAGTGTAACACTTGCATTTGTAAAAGATAAGCATCTGTTCTTCAGCGTCAGTTGATTATACGTTAATTTCGAGAACAGTCCTTTAACTGAACTTTTAATATTGCAAAGCAACTTTCTTTGTTGACAGGTGATGCAGTTTTTGAATTACCCAAATGATTAGGTCCCTCGTGAATTTTATTATCCTGTTATAGTCTTTAGTTGTTATAAATCCTCATTTCATGGTAGTAAAATATGGGGTCATGAATTAAATGGGTTTATACATTCGAAATATTATTTTCCTACAGGAATCCTAAACTACAATTTGAAAAAGATGTTATCGTATCTATGGTATCGCCGAGCTGTCATCAGTGTTGCCCCGTAGCTATAAATATATCTTATGTATAAGGAAAAAAGTAACTTGTTATTATAAATTTAGGTTAGGGTCAAAGAATTTGTTGTTACGTGTCGCTATCGAATTTCCTTCCATAATCGATAATCGATTATGAAATTATATCAAAAAGGTAATGTCATGGAGTGATGAAGATAACAACACAACTAAATTCACAAAAGTAACAGTTTCTGTCTAATCGTCATGAGCATCTGGCATCGCCCCATACCATGATGTCAGATCCTGAACACATATGACGATGACGAATCCAGTGTGGCAACGTTCTTCTCCTCTGAGCTTCTAAACGCGGGTACGTCCATGGTGATGCTGTACACAGAACCAGTCTTGTCTGGAAAGAACTATGACGTCTCACTCCTTGGTTGGGCGTGTCATCATCGATCTGGATCTCTCTGCTACCGCATAAAGGGAAGCTTCAAAACTGGTCCCCTGGCTGGTGCTCCAGAAGTCGTGTCAGTGTCAGTGTGAAAATTTGTCTTGCCGCAAACCAACTCATTGAAGGGTCGTGACGAGTCTGTATGTTCCTGAACGACCGACCGAAGAAAATGTCCGGCCTCTGGGTCGCTAGTAGTGTAGGTCCACTGAGATCCTGCATGCCGTTGCGTATGGCCCTCTCGAGCTATCTGCACCATATTAGCAAGAGAGTAGTGGGATCCCGATAACACGAGCAGCAACACCGCGTAATGCAGTGTACTGAGAAACAGTGTGAAAAGTTAGTAAGGGTGGTGCGCGGTAGGTCGTGCTGAGATACAACAGTTAAGAAAAAATTCGACAAGTTCCCCGTTGCAGAGTTAATTAGCATGAAGTTAACCAATCAGGCCGTAGCGCGTACATATTCAAGTGGCCGCCAGAGATGGTGTCGCCGAACGCGTTCTTCGTTTCGTTTCCTAAAACCGAACAAGAGAGCAACAGAAAAATTTGACGTGGGACGGCGCAAAGGATCGCATCCGAGGTATAGGGTGAAAAGCCGCGTGCGCTATCACTTATGCAGTGTGAAAAACTGACTCTAATTGAACTTGGTGGGCCGCTTGAATTTCCGTGTATAACGGTCTAATTACTATCTTCGATGCTAATAACTCGGGAACACCGTAATATATCGAATTTTTTTTCTCAATAATCATTTATCGGCACTACCTACCCTGAAACACCCTTGCGAGCTTTTCAGACTGTTTCTGATCACCCTATAGGTCAGTTATTTGTTTAGTGTCTTATGTAGAGATTTGCTTGTGTGATCCGATTATGTCAGACCAGCTGATCGTTACCCCGTCCTTAAACCAAATGTTATACCATAGTACACAGGTTTTTAAAACTCAGGGCCGCGCGAGATTAGCCGAGCGGTCTCAGCCGCTGCAGTCATGGACTCTACGGCTGGTCCCGCCGGAGATTCGAGTCCTCCCTCGGGCATGGGTGTGTGTGTTTGTCCTTAGGATAGTTTAGGTTAAATAGTGTGTTAGCTTAGGGACTGATGGCCTTAGGAGTTAAGTCCCATAATATTTCACACACACATACACAAAACTCAGGGTGAATGGACATCGATAAGATGATTTGCTGATGTCACAGCTGTCGTATGTGAAAGAAAGTAAGTACTATGAACTATAAAGTTTTTCTCGCCCTTCTCACCTCCCTCCCCCCCCCCCCCTCCTTCCCAATTACTGCTGAAAATTTAATAAATTCCATTTTAATAGGCATTCACTTTCCTGAGGGTTTCTGTTCGCCTACCAGGCGTATTCCCAGGAGGCGGATAGCGGAAAGCTCTGCAGATATGCAGGTTAGGCGGGAAATAAAACACCACACGCGGACCAACATAGAAATCAAAATCCAAAGGTGGCTGACCCTATATATGGTGACCTTTGGTCAGCGTCTGTTCCCCAGCTTTGGGGCGGCTGAGAAAAACATCCAGCGCTAACAACCGTGGTTGTAAACCAGTGGCTCTAATAATAAACACTACCCATATTATCACTCATGTGATGGGATGGTAAACAAAGATAGTGATGGGAAACAAATTACCGCAGGTGAACAATCCTCCGCACCAAAGTATGCAAGCAGAAAATCTGATTCTTGGGAGTCTACTGCGTTACACAGAGAGGAATCTGAGCGTCTTGGAAAGTCATGCAAGATGAAGTACAGAAAGCAAGTTACCTAGTTGCTTTAAAAGTAAATTCCCTTCTAAAAACTAGATAATTAATACATCTTACATAGACACACTCAAGCGCCACAAAATTCTAATAACGGCCCTACAACAAACCAGATTCATGGATGAAAACAATTTTGATTCCGGAGGCTTCACAATACACAAAACGAAAGAAAAATCGGATCTTGGGACTAGCTTCACAGTAGACAAAAATATTTTGGACTCCAATATCAACTCTGAATCACAATCTGAAAGACTCTCAACATTTACCTTCAAATCTGCTAGCAAACCATACACTATCGTGAATGCACGTGCTCCCATAAAAGACAGCAGAAGGGACAAATAAAAGATGGAACATTTTTTGGACCAAATCGAATTCCAGAAGAGCACAGAGTCCTACTTGCAGGTGACGTCAGTGCTCAGATTGCGAAAAAGAAAAGTACAAAAAAATTGTTGAAAACTATTCACCACGTAAAAGAACTAACCAAAATGCCATCAGGCTTAGAATTATTGAAAGTTCAAATGTGTGTGAAATCTTATGGGACTTAACTGCTGAGGTCATCAGTCCCTAAGCTTACACACTACTTAACCTAAATTATCCTAAGGACAAACACACACACCCTTACCCGAGGGAGGACTCGAACCTCCGCCGGGACCAGCCGCAGAGTCCATGACTGCAGCTGCTGAGACCGCTCGACTAATAGCGCGCGGCGCTTAGAGTTATGCCAAGCACACAACTTGATCCTGAAATCCACAGCATCGAAGTATCTGAAGGGACCTACATAAGTCATAATATACGAAAAACGGAATTGAGAAGGTTAATCATCTTTCGCAACACATAGTGTACAAAAAAAAAAAGAAGGAAAACAAGGCCGCAGCAAATGTTATTTTATGTCAAACAAACCCATTACCATTGCAATTGGGGTCTCCCACGAACCATTTGTAACGGATAAAAAATACTAAAGGTCAATCGTGACTAAGCTACCCCTTACAAATCAGAGGATCACAAAACTTAGTCACAACGTAATTTATGACAGCGCTATAACTCTGACCTAATATCCGTTTCGCTATATGTTACAGAATGCCAGACAGCCTTTCCCTCGGCGTTAACTAACGGGATCAGAGGCGGCGGCTGGACCGGCGACACGCCCTGAGACGCATAACTCTGACGACCTTCCGCCCCGTGTCATGTGGTCTGAGAGAGGTGCCCGGCGGTGCCCCGTCTGGAATCCCGGCTGGCGAAAGCGGTCGCGCCGCCTCAGGTGGTTCTGCAGGCTCCCAATTAAGAGCGGCCATCAGTCCCGGAGGCGGCTTCCAAAGTCCCGTAGGCCATGGCACAGTGCGCGATTACTATGCTTTACACTTGTACAGTTGCATACGGTTACAAGTTACAGGTTACAAATCACACGAGGCGAAATGTAGTGTAAGGACGGCTATGCGAGAGGTGTTCAACGAATTCGAAAGTAAAGTTCTATGTACTGACTTGGCAGAATATCCTAAGAAATTTTGGTCTTATATCAAAGCGGTAGGTGGATCAAAACAAAATGTCCAGACACTCTGTGACCAAAGTGGTACTGAAACAGACGATGACAGACTAAAGACCGAAATACTAAATGTCTTTTTCCAAAGCTGTTTCACAGAGGAAGACTGCACTGTAGTTCCTTCTCTAGATGGTCACACAGATGACAAAATGGTAGATATCGAAATAGATGACAAGGGGATAGAAAAACAATTAAAATCGCTCAAAAGAGGAAAGGCCGCTGGACTTGATGGGATACCACTTCGATTTTACACAGAGTACGCGAAGGAATTTGTTCCCCTTCTTGCAGCGGTGTACCGTAGGTCTCTAGAAGAGCGTAGTCTTCCAAAAGATTGGAAAAGGGCACACGTCATCCCCGTTTTCAAGAAGGGACGTCGAACAGTCTCTAACGTCGATCAGTTGTAGAATTTTGAAACACGTATTATGTTCGAGTATAATGACTTTTCTGGAGACTAGAAATCTACTCCGTAGGAATCAGCTTCGATTTCGAAAAAGACAATCGTGTGAAACCCAGTTCGCGCTAATCGTCCACGAGATTCAGAGGGCCGTAGATACGGGTTCCCAGGTGGATGCCGTGTTTCTTGACTTCCGCAGTCGTTTAATGAACAAAGTAAGAACATATGGACTATCAGACCAATTGTGTGATTGAATTGAAGAGTTCATAGATAACAGAACGCAGCATGTCATTCTCAATGGAGAGAAGTCTTCCGAAGTAAGAGTGATTTCAGGTGTGCCGCAGGGGAGTGTCGTAGGACATTTGCTATTCACAATATATATAAATGACCTTGTGGATAACATCGGAAGTTCACTGAGGCTTTTTGCTGATGGTGCTGTAGTATATCGAGAGGTTGTAACAATGGAAAATTGTACTGAAATGCAGGAGGATCTGCAGCGAATTGACACATGGTGCAGGGAATGGCAATTGAATCTCATTGTAGACAAGTGTAATGTGCTGCGAATACATGGAGAGAAAGATTCCTTATCGTTTAGCTACAATAAAGCATGACAGCAACTGGAAGCAGTTAATTACATAAATTATCTGAGATAGGCATTAGAAGTGATTTAAAATGGAATGACCATATAAAATTAATGGTCGGTAAAGCAGATGCCAGACAGATTCATTGGAAGAATCCTAAGGAAATGCTGTTCGAAAACAAAGGAAGTAGGTTACAGTACACCTGTTCGCCCACTACTTGAATACTGCTCACCGGCGTGGGATCCGTACCAGATAGGGTTGATAGAAGAGATAGAGAAGATCCAACGGAGAGCAGCGCGCTTCTTTACAGGACCATTTAGTAATCGCGAAAGCGTTACGAAGGTAACAGATAAACTCCAGTGGAAGACTCTGCAAGAGAGACGCTCAGTATCTCGGTACGGGCTTTTGTTGAAGTGTCGAGAACATAACTTCCCCAAGGAATCAAGCAGTATATTGCTCCCTCCTACATATGCCGCGATATGCCTTGCGAAGAGACCACGAGGATAAAATCAGAGAGATTAGAGCCCACACAGAGACATGCCGAGAATCTTTCTTTGCACGAACAATACGAGACTGGAATGGAAGGGAGAACTCAATGTACCCTCCGCCACACACCGTCAGGTGGCTTGCGGAGTATGGATGTAGATGTAGATGTAGATGTAGGCCTGATCTGTCCCATGTCTTCCTCATAGATTCGTCAATTTATTTTGGCTTCTTCGACGCCACTTATTAAACCTAAGGCAAGTTCCTGAAAATTAAGTACAGCCACTAGACACCATTGTGGCTTAATATCAATTGTCATTGACAAGATGATAGGACTCATCAAAGAATCAACCAGTAAATCCATTATTTTAAAAGTGAGTTTATTAATTGGCATAGGGGAATCGACTTTCAATAGTCAAACACACTCGCCTAAGAATCAGCCTTGATAAGTCGAAGTCTACAGTGCAGTAATGCGGTCATTACTGCTGCTCTACATGTAGGCAATCACACTACTTGATCAAAAGCATAGGGACACTTTGTTATTGGTGTTAGTATGGAGTGTGTCTACCCGTCATCGATATAAAGGCCTGAAACCTGCTAGGAACACTTTCCATGGGGTATTTGGAGGAATGGCAGTCCATGTCACAGAGCAGAAACCAGAAAAGGTAGTGACGTTGGACGCAAGTGTGTGGAGCAAAGTCGACGTTCTAACTCATCTCAAAGATGTTCCATTGGCTTTAGGTCGCGACTTTGGTCAATAATATTGCCCACAAATCATTGTCTTACAGATGTCGCTTTTTATCACAGGGTGCACGTTCCTTTTAACGCAATCACCGTCTCCAAACTGTTGATCTACTGGATGCAGTACACAGTACTGTAAAGTGTATTCACGTCCTTCCCCATATTGTAACACCAATTCCCCTGTATTTCACTACTGGTGATGTTCTCCAGACAGTCACCAAACACAAACCCCTTCATCGGCCTGCAGTAGGTTTAACGTGGTTCATCACTCCAAATGAGTCCTTCCCGGTCTTTCACCATCCAGTGGCGTCTCTCGTTACAACACCTTACGTATCGCTTAGCACTGACAAATGAAATGTGTTGCTCCTGAGGAGCTGCTCGATCACCGTACCCAATTCTTTTTGGCTGCCTATGCACAGTCACTGTGCCAACTGTGCTACTGGTAGCACTTTGGAAGTCATGAATGATTCCCTCTGCTGATTTCATGCGATTTTTTACAACAAACGTCCGCAATTCTCGTCTGTCCCTGTCCGCCAGTACATAATGTCTGTCTGGCCTTACTCCGGCCGCGGTTGTTCCTTCGACTTTCCACTTCCAATCAGATCACCAGCAGGCATCTTTAGGAGGCTGGAAATGTCCCTGATAGATCTGTTACTCAGCTGACATTCAATAACAACTTCACGTTCGAAATCATTGAGCTCTCCTGACGCACCCGTTTACTGTTACCTACTCTCTACTGACAAAAGAATATTCCTCATCTCCTTTTATACATTCGGGTCCAGTTCTCGTGACATCTAGTGGCCAGTTACGCGTTATATCAGGGTGTTTGGATACTTTTCATTATATATTGTCTATTGCGTAACGATCGGGCACACACTAATTCCGCTTCTTTTAACAAGCACAAGAAGGACCCGTTGAATGAGTAACAAGTGGCGAAACTTCTGACTGTAAACATACTTTCTCAAAAGGCTAGAATCTATGCAGCCTCATTTAGTGTTTCGTTGTTTTTTGCAAGTTGAGATTGTCGAAGAGAAAAATATGAAAGACTGACATATTTTGCAACCATGTTATGGTAATCGTGGTAATGCATATCCTGTTTGCAATAGTTATAAATTCGGACCATAAAGAAGCGTTTTAAAATCTGAAGAACGTGGATGACGAAGCTGCGGTAACAGTTCTTCGTGCTCTGTGAAATTGTTTACTCTACGCAGCAAAAACTCATTTTCGCATTTGGAAGGCCAACAAGTCTACACACAAGATCAGGAGCACATAATAAACAGAAGAGTGTTATTAAATTCTATTAAAAGAAAATGCGAAACTTTAGAGCAAAGACTGCGAAAGCTTATTCGTGAACAAGGGGGTGACAATCCATTAACAGTAAACACTGCCAAAATCTGCGTCGGAAGTTAAGATTGCCTTATTCCTGATGGAGCTAACAACTACAAGAGGCGAAACTTTAATACTTGATAACGATATTGAAATGGCCTTGTTATTTTGTCTCCAGACTCAGATCTCAAATTTCTATGTAGATACGTAAAACTGCAACCCGTCACTTTTCTGAATAGTTATTAATTTTTCGATGAACCGGTTTTCGAACCTTTACAGGTTCATCTTCAGACGGTTTTCCGGAAGTTACTCATCTGTTTCTAGCATCATGCTGGGGTGCTGGCTTGCGACAGTATGGGCGGCTTTTTTCTGTTAGTGTCCATCTGTCTGCTTCCACTGTGAAGGCCAGATGGTAGATCACTTCACGCATGTTTGCACAATATGTATACATTTACTATGTGATACTGAAATGATGCCAGCATCCCGCATGTGCTACACAATTGTAACAAGCAACAGTTGTATAGCACATGCTGGATGAGGGCAAAGTTTCACTATCTCATGGTAAATGCATACATATCGTGTAAAAGTGTGTGAAGTAATGTACACACTGGCCATCACAATGGAAGCAGACCGAAGGACAGTAAAAGAAAAAAGGTGCTCTTACTGTCCCAAACCAGACCCAGCATGATGCTGGAAATAGATACGTGTTTCCTGAAAACTATTTGGACAGAAACCTGAAAAGGTTCAAAAACTGGTTCATAGAATAATAAATAACTATTCAAAACATTGACTGGTTGTAGTTATAAGTATTTACATTCAATTAACAGTCGCAGGTTCTAAAATAGCCTTAATGGACAACCTTAATTGAATTTCAATGTGAAAAGGAAATTATATTGATGCCCCTTATTTTCCAGTATGCAACAAAATATTTTCTTCAGCTATTTTCAATACATTGTTACCCTGGAGCTTCCTACATACCACTGCTATTCAGCCTTATGAAAAATAAGAAGAAAGCTAGCTGAAGATTCTGAAATCCATTCATGATGAATGTGGGAAGAGACAGCTATCTTTTGAAACGTCCCCTTTGAAAAATTAATGAATGACTGTGCTCATAAACCTCTTCCATTATTTGATTTTCAAACAGCTGAGCAGAACTGAACGTACTCAGACATTTCGCTCTTTACCTGTTCTGATCAACACTAAAGTGGCACATAATACTTTTAGCACAACGCAATCTGACTTTCAAAAATCCCTACAAAAGCATGTTGCAGAATACATTGTGGAAAATTACATCGATGAGGAAGAACATGCATTGTTTCCTCCATACATTTGGACAGCGGATTCTGCGTCCTTGTGGCGGACTATTAACGCTTATGACAATTTTCGTCCTCCATTCAATGTTTCGTGTGAGTCCTCTCACCCAAATATCTTCAATTTTTTTAAAGGTTAGAACATGCACAAACTGATACGTACATTAGAATTCATTCTGCCAAAAACGGCCGCATCATCACAACGGATGCAAACATCATAAAGAGACAGGCTTTCTTTCAACAAAAATTAGAGTTGCTACGAAGTGGTGAACTTAGGAAAGTACATTTTGTAAAGTTCGTATCACACAAAGCAGCTGCAAGTTGAGCATGAGCATATAAAACGAATTCAGTTGTGTTCATGAAATATTTTAGTATGTGTAATGCAACATAAAATCTTTCTTTTTATGTACATTTTGTTTCCATATTTGTCTCTTTTATTGTACGGATCTTTTCAATGTAGTTTTTGAAAGCATTGCAAATAATGGGAGCAGTTGTCAGTTACCGAATTAGTGCGTTCCCTTCGGGGGCTGATTTAGGACAGTTGTCGAATTCGAGTGTTTGGTTTCCCACCAGCAGGTAGAATCTGTAGAATTCGTTTCAGCTGGCAACGATCCTGACTCAATTATTAGCAAACAGTACCGTCCCCTCGGTGACTAATAGCAAATGTCTGCTTCCTTGGCCAGCCCGTTACGAAGTGAGCGAGATTGTGACGCGCTAAGCATTCCGTCGCTCTTGTTCAGGGAACAGTTGTGCTGCTCAATGCTTAGTCTAACCCTTGGCTGTCTTTCACACCTCGATAATAGTGGACGCTTATTCACACGCAATTCATACGATAGTATCATTTGAATATAGAGTAGGACTGAATTGCCGTTACAATATCAGCGTCCTTTTGGGTATATTGTGTCCGTCGAACGCGGCTTGGCCGTTTCTGGCCAGCCGGTGATGGAGCCTTACCCTGCAATGCAATTAATACATGGTTTGGAGTCTCATAACCCTTTTGTCTCTAGAAGACCAAGGATGAGTTATCTGACTTCTGCTTGTCACACCACATCGTGAACGTTTAGTCTTCGTTCACACAATTCGTAACAGTGAACTAACGGGCATTCCATTTCAACGTCCATCTTACTATAATGGTCGACTCACAATGGTCGTTATGGAATGGTACGTCACTAACTCCCTCTTCCCACATTCACGTGTTATAATAATTACTGTTGTGCTTTCGCATATTCATAATCATCATTTTATTTTGCTTACTTCTCGTGACAAATTGCGAAGGTTGCGTGTCTTTGATATTTTTGTTGTGAGTTTTCTTTCATTAAAATAGGCCAAATGTCTGTAAGCGGAAAATTATATTAGTTCTACAATACCGGAACAAAGAAGAATCACACACCGTACACAACTAAGAACATAAATAGATGAGACAACTTTCATGCAGAGTCAATGAAAAGGTAGAAAACTACAGTTCGATTTATGTCATTGAGTACTATAGTTCGACCGCAGGTACTGAATAAGAAGTTGGAATGGCAACCAGGGTACTGCGATAAAGTTGTTGGTTTTATCTTGGCAGCGACAGTCAAGTATAAATTAACTACGCTACCACTCAATATGAAGTCTGTAGTATAAAATTCGCTTTTAGTATTTACAGCAATGTAATTGACATTTAATCCGTATATCAGCAACTGTTGTATTTTTCCACAACCTGCGTAACATTAGTGAAATAACCTGTGACATCCTGTAGCTATTCTTGATTATCGAATCCCATTATTATGTTAAAGTGTGTCTTCATCCGTCCTCTGCACCGGAAGTGATGGTTTTCAGAGCATGCCTATAACGTGTTGCGTTTTAAATATATCATGGCGGCGAACCTTGGTTGAAGATGTCACTCCCATCATGGTAACGTCACCGCAAGCGTCAAACATGATATTTGTGGGAAGATGATTATATTCCATAAGTAGGTAACAATTACATAAGGAGCCAGCAAATGTACTCACTTTTGAGTTGCGAATTATTGTTAATCACTCATATTCTCGACACCAACTGTTAAACAACAGAGCTAATAATAATTGCACCACATTTTTCCATCACATTACACACTTCGGCGAACTAGTGATACTCATACCCTTCTTGCACCCTTGTCATGATTTTAGCAGTGTTCAGATTCTGTCAGTTTTCTTCCATCCTCCTAACCGCGATGAAACACCACAGAAGGATTCACAGTAGCATATCATGCGCTTCTCACGTCTTAGTTTAGCGAACACAGCAATTATCGCAACAGTTCCTTTTCTCTTGGTGCTAATATCATAAAAAATTAAATCAAAGTAGCACTGAGGCCAGGGCTGAACCTATATGCTGTTTTACATATGAATACGTAGAAACAATGTATTGATACAATTGTGTGGTGCTTTTTGTTTGTATGCTTTTTGTGGAGTAAATAAATATTGGTGTTCAGACATGTTTGGACGAAACTTTTACAATTCTTTCATTTCAAGCCATTATATAAATTTTTCATAATCTTTGTCATGAGCATCTGTTAACGATTTTAATATGGCCACTAATAAACTACACTGTCATCGCTAATTACTTAATTCTGATAGTAATTTTGTATCACGAATACCATCAGTTTCAGCTTTCTGTATTGGGCTAACCAAAATGACTTTGTGTTGATGTTCCACTTAATGTGAAAAAACCTCCAATTTATCCTGATGTCTCGTTCCGACATTACTTCTACATGTACCATAGACAGCTATCATTTTGTTGCAGAATTCTTGAGCATAATCTTAAGTTCGAATACAGTGATATTCCTTGAGACAGGAAAGCTTCGTTCCACAAATCAGCACCTCTTCACAAAGCAGCGTTCGATCAGAATTCGATTTTCTCTTTCTTCCAATGGTATTCTGCGAACCACGGATGACGAGCAACAGACACATCCCATGATGAAAGTACCTAAAGCTGTCCTCTCTTAAATATATATGGTGTCTGTTCTATCCGACAGATCAACAGACACCATTGTGTTACAGCGGAAACTATAGCAAGAGAATTCAGGGCTTCAGCTGTCTAAAGGCATTGAAATAAATGGTGAAGGTTAAAAAATCTGAGTCGGATCGTTACTCGAGCCTGGATGTTTCGCGGAACTTACCGAATGCTACGAGCAGTGGGGCTAACGGGTGGGGGTTTTACTTGCGCGTGACAGGTTAAGACTTGTTGTTGGTTGGCGGTTCGAGTTCTGGTACGACACAAATTTTCAGCACTCGTCGCTGCTTTATTTCAATGCTTGTGGGCGTCTGAAGTACTGCTTCTCTTGTAATACCGTTTTCTTACAATCGCTGTACCACTAGAGGTGCCTGACCGACAGAATATACAAACGAAAGTTGTTTTCTTCTTCTTTTTCCGCCAAAAAGTAAATAAGTAAATAAATAAATAAAATTTTTAAGCTGTTGTGAAGTGTATTTCACTCATTATTAGATATTCTGCTTATGTCCTTTTAGTACAAACATGTGTTTAAAAATGTAAAACATTCCCAGTATCAACATGTTTTATTAAACAGGTGTCATTAAATCAAAGCTCATATATTGAAGACTACAAAGCTTTCACAATAATTACATCAAAGGAGGAGTGACTTGATACTTCCCCCGTAATTTCTACAAGAAATTTGAGTAGAGTCGGCTTTTACATACTGAGTTCCACACATGTTACGCTATTTAGGAAACATTTGGTTAGTTTATCACAGCTTTTCAGGGGTCCCGGTATTATTACAGGGAAAATATGGTAGGGTGAAGTAGAAGCCGACAACATTCTCGGAATAATAAAGTTTCAAACAATGCATTGTAGATTGCGGTCCTGACAGCTTACTTCAAAATATTTTGAACAATCATGAAGATTATACCAGACAGAACCACAATGTTCAATTTCCAGTCAAAGCTAAGTATATTTCCAAGCTTGTATTTTCGAATTTCTTTCTTAAGTCTTATTTAAACTAGCAAGTTGTTGAACAACATTAAAACTTTTTGTCGTTTGTTAGCGCAGTTATTTTAGAACAAAAAGTTTAAAATAAGTACAGAGCAAAAAATGCCACCCCCTTAAAGTGCCGCCCCCAGGCTCGTGCCTAGTGGGCCACTGAGTACATTATGCAACAACCAGATACATGCAGTACTGACGTAATGCTTGTAAAGCGGCTGCGTTATTAAGTATGCCGCCATTGCGTATCACCACTGCGACAGTTAAAAATTAGGGACATGTTTCATAGTAAGTGATACAACTGTATAATTATGTACAGTATACACTTAAGGTCTAATTTTTCTTTGAACATTAATGTATTTTTGGATTTAATAAAGTATATCCACTATGTTTTAAAATTGTATCCTTCTGTTTAATAAAGTACAGTACACTAAATCCCCTATGTCTTCAACGTAAATAAAAAACAAAATTAATGAATAAAATAAATTTCAGACACTCAGTAATCCAGCACTTCGCCTAATCTGGCACCCACATGTTCCGGGAATGGCCAGATTAGCGAGAGTCTAGTTATTTGCACTTTGATTAAAATTTTGTACTGATTTTACATCTTCCTAAGACTTTTATCCACTTAGGGCTACGTCCTTCAGTCCATAACACCACTGCAGAAATTTTGCTGTGAATTACGTGTGAAGTAGCAATGAAGATAGACAGTGTACACAGGAAACAGGTTAGAATATAAGGAGAAACTTACGCCTGTCTCCGCCAAATTCCTGCGGCTTGATGAACTGTTCATATTGCAGTGCTGCTCTTCGATCTCACTTAGAACAGTAACAAAGCGTTCGGAAGTTTTGCCGCAATGTACACCAAGCTTAACTACTTAGAACTGCAGTTAAAATACTAAATATTCCACTCTCTGATAATGAATATTCACCCACGACAATATATAGTTTCGAAGCACATACTGAAAAACGACTCTCATTTCAACACATTAAAGTTAAGAGGGTAGGTTTTAAGAAAGGGCTTTAACGGAAAAATATACTTCTAAACTCACCAAGATGGCGGACAAGCTTCAGCTGAAGTGTATGCTCGGCGTGGATAACGCTATCTTTCCTATATTCTAGCCTCTTTGGTACACAGAGTTCAAACGACATATTCAGACACACTATATACGGTTCTTCAATTTCAGATTTGGGATGGCTTTACCAAGGCCGCCATTATGGAATCCATTTTGGAAAATCCTATGGAACAGAATTTTCCAGCTGGGACACCAGTTTAACGAAATATGAATTGATGACAATTTTCCCTTTTTTAATGAAACCAAATATGAAATTCAAGAATGAGTGTAGCTATAGCTCTCTCATGTGCGGTTCTTCATAAAGAAATATTTTGATAAATTGTTGTTGTTGTGATGTATAGTCCTCAGATTTGTTTGATGCCGCTCTCCACGCTAATCCATGTTGAGCAAGCCTCTTATCTCTCCATAACTTTATCCAAGTTACCAAGATTATAGTATCCCTCCCTTGGTCTTACTCTAGTGTTTTTACTTGCCACCTCCCGCCAGACACTTACCTCCATTACCATATTAATGATTCCTTTGCACAACAGAGTTTGTCCTATCATTTGTTACTTTCTGTTAGTCAAGTTCTGCTATAATTTTTTTTCTCTAATTTGATTTAATACTTCCTCATTTGTATTCAGCCTACCCATGTAATCATCAGCATTCTTCTATATTGGCACATATCTAAAGCTTCTATTCTCTTCTTGTCTGAGTTACTTAGAATTCATTTTTTGTCTGTACTGGCTTCACAAAAGCTTCCTGATACTTAAATTTACGTTATGTGTTAAAAATTGCGCTTTTTTCAGGAACGCTTTTCGTGCTATAGCCTTCTGCTCCATTGATAAATTTCTCAGTATATATTTAGTACTATCTGACTTCTGCACCATTTCAGTGCAGTAATGTGTTCATCGCAAATAAGTATTGTAGTAGTTCTACTATATGTTTATTACCTTATAAATAAAAAAACATTTTTTTAAATTTTAAATTCAGTGCATTAATGCTATCTTAGTAAATGAGCGTTGTAAAATGATCCTTTTATATAATGGTCACCTATGGAAGATACATTGGCCTATTTGTTTTAGTTGTAAATATTTGTCATGTATTATTGTTTTTCTGACATGTCCTGCACCCTGGAGCTCCTCCTCACTACAGATCAATTGGAATGAAAGCAAATGTAAACTAATCTATATCATCTCTATTTCGACAAAACTCATCTACTACTTCTATTGTCTAATTTCCTAATCTAATTCCTCCTGCGTTACCTTATTTAGTTCGATTATATTCCATTACCCTCAGTTTAATTATGTTAATCGTATAACCTCTTTTCAAGATATTAACCATTCCATTCACCCGCTCTTCCAAGACCCTTGTCTGTGACAGAATTTCCTCGTTAAACTTCTCCTTGGTTTTCTTTACTGTTTGCTCAATGTACAGATTGTATACCATCGTCGACAGTGCATATCTGTCAAGTTTTTTTCAGAACAAATGCAATAAACGTAGGTTTGCCTTTCTTACTCCTATGAACCCGTTACGAGTTTTTACTATCAAGAGTGTAATAACATGTATTACATGCACGATTAATAATCAGTCATCAGTCACTTGAAATGCATCGCAGCAACGCTTTCTCAGCCTTAATCTTTGTCGGGTATTAGTTGAGATTAGCACTTTGAATAGAAGCGGAAGGGAAATTGACGGGCAGGTACTCTTTAGCATCACGCTTTTGCATGCAGCAGAGTGGCGCAGTGGAAGCGTGCTGGGCCCATATGACCGAGCGCGCGCCACAACAACAGGTGCAGGAGGAACTACGAGAGGAACAGGCCACCGAAAATATGCAAATCGACGCGACGACGCCCGCGGGCGCCGTCCCGACCGTGGAGCAGACGCGCGAGCAGTGGATAAAGGAGAAGAGTAACCACATGAGAAAAGTTTTAAAGCTCAACCAAAACGACGATGTCACCGCAAAGTCCTCTACCAGGGGAAGCAGTGACAAACCGAAAAAACAACACAATACAGACGACGAACAGACACAAACGACGAAAACGGTAAACAAACCCGCAAAGAAAAACAAGAAAAGACGCAGCTCCAACTCGTCACAGGACCGAAGAGAAAACAGCCAGAGAGATGTCCGCATGGACACAGACTACAGCACCGACTGATAAACTAAATGAGCAGGCAGGCAAATACAATCTATAAAGTTGTCACAGTTAACATAAATAGAATGAGCACATCTTTAAAAATTCGAGCCCTCGCAGACTTCCTACAGCATAGAAAAACAGACGTTGCACTCTTGCAAGAAGTGGTTACGACTAAAATAAACCAGATACCAGGATATACGGCAATCACAAATATAGACCCAGAATCCCAATGCGGTACGGCAATAATGGTACGGAACGGGATCGACTTTGGCGGGACTAAAATGTTGTCAAGCGGCCGAGGGATAGCGCTAAGCATAGAAAAGACGCTCTTTATCAACATATACGCACCTTCTGGCACAGACAACAAGCGAGCAAGAAGCACCTTCTATAATGAAGAAGTAGCCGAACTGCTGATGCAGAACAATGACAATATCATCATAGGAGGAGATTTTAACTGTGTCGCCGCAGCTGAAGACCAAATACCTGTAGCAAACATGTGCCCAGAACTGCAACAACTGATCCGACGACTGAAAATAGAAGATTCGTGGCGCCTTCTCCATCCAACACACACTGAATTTACATACCACCACAAAAATGGTAAAAGCAGACTGGACCGTATATATATCAGCAGAGCAGCAACTAAAAATGTTGCGCACGTCGAAGTATATCCTGTCATATTTTCGGACCACTGCAGCTACGAATGCAGCCTGCATCTCCAAAAAGGAAAGAACGTCAGCAAAAGAAGCACGTGGAAGCTAAATACGGAACACCTGCAGGACGCGGAACTGCGCAAGCAAATAGTGGAAATGTGGCAAGAATGCCTGGCACAGCGCGCACGCTACAGCAGCACGACCGAGTGGTGGCTGGCACGAGCGAAGCCGACAATGCGCAGCCTGTTGATAAGATACAGCGCGGAAAAGTCATTCTGGAGGCGAACCACGGCCGAATTCTACCAGCAGTGCCTGAAAGACGCACTCGACGCACCAGCAGACGACCAGCAATACCTGCCGCGAGTGAGGAGAATCAAGGCAAAACTCCTTCAAATAAAGAAACAGCAAATAAGAGGCGTCCTCACAAGAAGTAAAACATATGGCGATGTGGATGAAGAGCCACTCACCATGCACCACCTAAATAGGGAAAGGGAGAGAGGCGCAGGAAAGTGCGTAAAAGAGCTTCAGGACAAGCAAGGGAAGACGCTCACGACGAAAACGGAGTTAACAAAACACATCGAGGACTATTTCCGAGACATGTTCCGTCGAGAAGCGACAGACGACGCGGCAACTGCTGAAATCCTCCAGCAGACGAGGAGCGTGCTCACAGACGCAGACAGGGCGTTGCTGACAGAAAATGTCGACGTGGATGACATCAAAGAAACGATGAGGACCAGCGCAAGAGGAAGAGCACCCGGCGCCGACGGCATCCCGCTCGAGTTCTACCTCGCATATTGGGACGTGCTAGGAGAGCAATTCACGGAAATGGTGAACGAGATACTCGATGGGGCGGAAATTCCACCTGGGCTGACCGAAGGGACCATAACACTCATCCCTAAGAAGAGAGCCGCCCGCCGCATTGAAGAGTTTCGTCCGATTACGCTCCTCAACGCCGACTATAAAATAATAGCGAAATGCATCGCAAACAACCTGAAATCGGTGATGAGGAAAGTCATCAGTCCGTGGCAAACATGTGCGGTACCAGGGAAAAATATATTTGACGCCACATGCACCTACAGGGACATAATAGCACAGGCAGCCACCACCAGAAGCGCAGGTGCCATAATTTCGGTGGACTTCAACAAAGCCTTCGACAGGATCGACCACAAATATCTCGTAGAGACACTAAATAGACTCGGGTTTGGGCAAAAATTCATCGCAATCATCCATAAGATACTAAGTACTGCAAGATCGACAGTAATAATCAATAGTTGGGAAACAAAACTGATAAAACTGGACAGATCCGTGAGGCAAGGCTGTCCATTGTCAATGGCTCTATTCGCTATAGCACTGGACCCACTCCTGCGGAAACTCACAAACGACATCAGAGGCTTCTCCGTAGGAGGCAAAGCAGTAGCATGTGTAGCCTACGCTGACGACCTAGGCATCTTTATTGAAGACCAGGAAGATATTGGGAGAGTAGAAACCATCATGAATACATTCCAAAAAGCGTCAGGCGCCCAAACCAACCCCAAAAAAACAGTGCTACTGCCGATAGGGAATCAACGACTCAAACCAGACAGCCAATGGTATAAAATAGCAGAAAGCCATAAAGTTCTTGGAATATATATACAGTCTTGTCCACTTAGAATGGCCGCATACAACTGGAGGGACGTGCTACACACCATAAGAGGTCTCTCCAGACAGCACGCGAACCGGAAGCTAACAATCCACCAGAAAACAGAACTGATAAACACGACGATCCTGTCGAAAGCTTGGTACCTGGCGCAAATCTTAAGCATCCCGACAGAAATTGCGCGAGCACTAACGAGCGCAGTGTACTACCTGTTGTGGCGTCGAAATATATTCAAAGTGGCGCAAGCAACGTGCTCGCTGCCAACAAAAGAAGGGGGACTAGGTCTAGTTGATATAAAGACTAAATGTGCAGCCCTTCTACTGAAACGAACGCTCGCCATCCAGGACAAAAACCCTGACAGCGTCACAGCCAAGATAATTGGAAGATACAAGCCCGCATCACAAGAAGCGCCGGTCGACACGAGACACATTCCCTGCAAAATGCGACACGTCAGGCTGCACTACGCCAACAAAAGTTACGTTCTGGACACCGTGGCGAATCCCAGCCACAGAACAGCCAAGAGAATATACTGGGCCCTCAGGGGGAAGCCGGAAAAAAACAAAATTGAACAAAAACTCCCGCAATACAATTGGAAACAAATATGGGGGAACGTCTCAGAAAACGTGTTACCTAAACATGCGAAGGAGACGTGGTACAAAATAATTAACAGAACGGTACCAACCAACCAAAGACTGGCGGAGATAAAACTCGTCGCAAGTGACAAGTGTGACGTATGTGGCATGATCGACACCCTCGAGCACCGATTCACGTGCGGGAATGCCATCAACATCTGGGAAGCGTGCCAGCAGATGGTGGCCCACATCAACAGAACGGCGCCGGGAAGCATCACAGTGGAAGCAATCACCGCCCCAGACTGCAACCCATTTCCACGACCCAAGCGACTGGCGACTCTCTGGATCCTCGCCATGACGGCACACGCCATCGTAGCGCGGAGGCAGACCGACCGGCTGGCCTTCCTGATGGACCTCTGGGAGGAGAACAAGACGGCCCAGCAGCACAGGCGATACCACGAGAACTTCAAAAACTTCCTGCAGATTCCACTGCAGACAGCAATCGCCAGAGTCCTCCCCAGCCTGTGACCCCCAGCACCGCCACCAGCCACCTCACCGCACTCACCACAAGAATAACGTGTGCAGTGATAGTGAACAAGTGCAACACAAAAGATAAAGAGCTTTCTCTTCTCGCATCAAATAGTGAAGTATAGTACTATAAAGTGTTCCTTCCTAGTGGAATCAGTGACACAAAGTGCTCCCTAGTGGAAAGTGCCAACTACTCATTATTATTAGATATTTGATTTCCTTTACTTTGTGCCTACAAAATTCTATTGATTACTCACACTATCCTTTCTGCTTCTCTTATGTAATATGACAAAATTTTCTCCCTTCTTCAGTTAGGTATATTCTGTAGTATATGTAAAAAAAAAAAAAAGTTTCTTCCACTTCTGCTCCATCTATCATGGTGACGCTCCTTCATACTGTCCCACTAAACAGTGTAACTAGAGGAAGAGATCAAACCAGAATACACAATGTGCCTATGTCATCACAAGTGCATCACATACAGAAACATAAACTCAAATCAATGCAACGATGCCAAATATAAACTGTTATGCCTGTCCTGCAATGTCTACCCCCCTCAAAAAAAAAAGACGACAAATGGCCATGTAAAAGGGTTTAAGGAACAAACAATAAGAGAAAAACGAAAAAGGAAAATATAAAAACGAAAACATATAAAATGACAATAATATTAACCATCACTAGGATAATAGATTAATAGAAAAATGTCTTTTTTTTTTTTTTTTTTAAATGTATCGTTGTTAAAATATTTAAATAAATATATATGGTTACAAAAAAAAAAAAAAAATAACCCAGAGGTCCGTGGATCGAAACCACGCTCTGCTAAAAATTTTTAAATTCTTAAACCGACCCACAACTGCCGTTTAAGAACAAAAAGCAGAATTCAGAATCATTTTGAGTATGAATCTTTACTGTCCGTGTTTGCCACCACCCCAGCCACCGCACCACCCACACCCCTAGTCTCTCACGCCCTCTTCGTTGCTGCCGCACCCCCCCCCCCCCCCCCCCACGCTCCAACAATCCCAAAAATCCATATTAAAAGTGTGTATTGTCTCTAAACGTCTATAGTGCATCTACGGTGTCCTCCCACGTGAAACAGTGGGACACAACAATTAATATCGTCACACTATTGGAAAAAAGTGTTCATAATATTATTAGAGATCTTCTGTGAGTCCTCCATTTTATTTTGCATATCAAGAGAGGGTGCCAACTTAATCTGAGAAACAACACTCGCCACAATGAAGGTGGTTATGTAAGTAAAATACCAAACAATCTCACTGCAACTCATATCAATAGTCATGCAGGTATATTTACAATTGTTTCGTGACCCTATGAAAATATCACGATTCGCGAAGACGTTTTTTTACCATGTGTCTAATGTTTTCCTCTCTCTCTCTCTCTCCCTCTCTCTCTCTCTCTCTCTGTCTCTCTCCCTCTCAAACACAATTCTCACCTCTATCTGTCGCTAAAACTAATATGATACCTTCCTGTTATATGTATATGTGTCATTGTTTTCATAGATGTATGTCATAGACAGTAAGCTCAAATTGCAAACAACTTTTAACAGATACTATCTTATGGCACCAGATTAAAATCACTCTCCCTTAATGTCAGCAATTTTGAAAAAAAAAAAAAAAAAAAACAGCATTAACAAACTCATACAATATATCCTCCAATGTCAAAAACACAAACAAAATCACTGAAAAAATCCTCATTGTTACCTTGCCATAGATACCCAAAACACTAGAATTAAAACAAAATCGCAGTATCATTATAAATCAATTTGCAAGCGAACAAAATGTAACAAAATACATATCTGAAAAACAAAATTTGTGTTTCAGTAAACAAACCACAGCGAAAAGAAAAGAAAAAGACTCTCGATAACTACACGGAAACTGTAAACATGAAACGTAAAGGTATATTTTCATCTGTACCAATGTAACTGTTAACTTGTAAATAAAAATTTATTTCGTTAAAAAAAACCAGACGTCCGTGGATCGAAACCACGCTCTGCCAATTTTTTTTTTTTTTTAATTCTCAAAACCGACCCACAACTGCCATTTAAGAACAAATGCAGTATACAGAATCATCTTGAATCTGAAGCTCTACTGTCTGTGTTTGTTTACAAACCGATTTGTTTTTGAAGGCTCTTATTTTTCTTTTTATATCCCAGACATGTTTCGCTGGGGTTTCAGCATCATCTGTAGGTCTTTTGTTATCTTCTAAAAACATACTGTAGATTTCCTGGTGTGGTAACAAGGTATATGTACAAAATTTTTCTGTTTCCAACTACATAAATACTGACTTTAAAAACTGAAATTCATTTGTGTACCAGTATTAGAAAGCATTTTTACTGTATTTCAGAAGATAACGAAAAACCCACTGATGATATTTAAACATGTCTAGGAAATAAAATTAAAAATAATAAACTTTGTTCTGCTCAAGACGGACCCTCTCCAAAAACAAGACTATAGATTTACGAGATGCTTAGGGATGATGACTCAATCATCCAGATATACGGAGGAATGGAAAGGTATCAGCCTGTGATGATGTACAGTGAACCACAGACGAGTGAGTCGTAAGTTACGCGAAAACTAAAAGTTCATTTTTTCACTGACGATTGGTTTTTACAATGACGGCGGTATAAATAAAAAAATTTTAAGAAATATGATGTTGCTAGATGTGAGCACGGGATCTATTCTGAAAAATACATTTCTATATGCAATTGTGTTCCTCGCACTGAATGGGAAGATAAGGGTATATGAGTTTCTAGTCATATGAATCATCATCAGTAGAAGAAGAGGATCACCTGCGAGACTGACGATAGATGACAATCCGTTGTGTTACTTTGGTACAAGATGCTGGCTGTGGCAATGGTTCGTAAGAGTCGAAACCCGTGATCTGTTATAAGTCCGTAGAGTGTGATGAACCAAAATATAGAATGAAACGACTTACAATTAGTCTACCTTCCTCTGAGGTTAGTTGCCATTTTACACAGGTACAGACCTGGGTCGCCAGATGTTCGGTATTTTATCGAACTGTTCACCATTTCAGCCCTGTATTTTAATGTTTACTTTGTGTTTTGTGTGTTGATCCTCAGCTCTGAGCACAGCAAAACCTTTCACTGCGTAACATTCGGTAATTCTGTCAGTTCTATCTGATAACACTGGTACAGACACAACTACAGATCTGTTGATACAGGGTGGCAATTATTGAACTATGTGGAAAAAAATGTAAATTAGTTACAAACTACGGGGTGCACACACTTTATTCAACATGTAAGCGTCACTACAGATATTCGGATTTAGGTTATGACTTGTTCGATATGCCTACCGCCATTGGCGATGATGTGTCACAGACGAATAGTGAAATTCTGCATGACTCGCTGAAGTGTCGGAACATCGATGCTGTCGGTGACCTCCTGAATGGCTGTTTTCAGCTCAGCAATGGTTTTGGAGCTATTGTTGTACATCTTGTCTTTAACACAGGTCCACAAAAAGGAGTCGCATGTGTTCAGATGCGGAGAATATGGCGCCAATCGAGGCCCATGCCAGTGGCTTCTGGGTACACGAGTGGCAGATTGCGGTCCCCAAAGTGATCCTCCAGGACATCAATCACTTTCCTGCTCCGATAGTGTACAGCTCCGTCTTGCATGAACCACATCTTGTTGAAATCATGGTCACTTTGGATAATGGGGATGAAACCGTCTTCCAAAGCCTTCACGTACCATTCCGTAGTCACCGTGCCATCAAGGAATATCGCACCGCTTATTCCGTGACTGGACATTGCACGTCACACAGTCACCCATTGAGAGCGAAGAGACATCTCGATCGCGCAATGCGGATTCTCAGTCCTCCAAATTCACCAGTTATCGACGACACCATCCAAATGAAAATGGGCTTCGTCGCTAAACCATATTGTACTATTCCAATCATGCCCCGGGCCAACCGTGAAGTTTGAACGTCCTAAGGCAAACCGTTCAGAGGTTATGAGGATTTTGTTTCAATATTTTTTTTATTTCAATAATTTTCATCCTGTAACTGACCAACCTTAATAGAAAGAACCCTTCTGTTCTTTAAAAAAACTAAATAATATCACCAGAGGATGATTTTACTGGCAGAAGAGTGACAAGAGCTCGACAAAAATAACGTTGACAGATTCCGTTGGCGTGTGGTGTTGTTGCAGGGGTGCATCAACATACCTTCTAACAAGTCTCTGCACGTAGCCTACGTACAAAACAGACAACACAGGGAGCACATGTGCTCAAGAAAGAAGTGCGACTGCATGACTAATGGCCTCTACTACTATACTCACTGAACGGTTAATGCGAAAGTTACTTCAATGGAGAAAAAATAAGCTGTATACTGGGTGTGACCGGCTGCAGATAGTAGCACATGTCGGAACGAATGACGCCTGCCGCTTGGGTTCTGAGGCCATCCTTGGTTCCTTCCGGCGGCTGGCTGATTTGGTGAAGACAACCAGCATCGCACGCGGAGTGCAAGCTGAGCTTAATATCTGCAGCATAGTGCCCAGAGTCGATCGCGGTCCTCTGGTTTGGAGCCGTGTGGAGGGTCTAAACCAGAGGCTCAGACGACTCTGCGACTATAATGGTTGCAAATTCATCGACCTCCGTTATTGGGTGGAGAACTGTAGGGCCCCCCTAGACAGGTCAGGCGTGCACTACACACCGGAAGCAGCTACTAGGGTAGCAGAGTACGTGTGGCGTGCACACGGGGGTTTTTTAGGTTAGAGGGACCCCCCCTTGGGCGAAACGATAAAATACCTGACGGCTTACCAGAGAGGACATTATCATCGTTGATAAAGAACGTCCGTCCTCAGAGACCAAAAACAGGAAAAGTCAACGTAATATTGGTAAACTGCAGGAGTATCCAGGGCAAGGTTCCTGAATTAGTATCTCTTATTGAAGGAAATAGTGCGCATATAGTATTAGGAACGGAAAGTTGGTTAAAACCGGAAGTGAACAGTAACGAAATCCTAGACACAGAATGGAATATATACCGCAAGGATAGGATAAACGCCAATGGTGGAGGAGTATTTATAGCAGTAAAGAATTCAATAATATCCAGTGAAGTTATTAGCGAATGCGAATGTGAAATAATCTGGGTTAAGTTAAGTATCAAAGGTGGGTCAGATATGATAGTCGGATGCTTCTATAGACCACCTGCATCAGCAACCGTAGTAGTTGAGCGCCTCAGAGAGAACCTGCAGAACGTCGTGAAGAAGTTTCGTGATCATACTATTGTAATAGGGGGAGACTTCAATCTACCAGGTATAGAATGGGATAGTCACACAATCAGAACTGGAGCCAGGGACAGAGACTCTTGTGACATTATCCTGACTGCCTTGTCCGAGAATTACTTCGAGCAGATAGTTAGAGAACCAACTCGTGAAGCTAACGTTTTAGACCTCATAGCAACAAATAGACCGGAACTTTTCGACTCCGTGAATGTAGAAGAGGGTATCAGCGATCATAAGTCAGTGGTTGCATCAATGACTACAAGTGTAATAAGAAATGCCAAGAAAGGAAGGAAAATATATTTGCTTAACAAGAGTGATAGGGCACAAATCGCAGAATATCTGAGTGACCACCATCAAACGTTCATTTCTGGGGAAGAGGATGTGGAACAAAAATGGAAAAAATTCAAAAACATCGTCCAGTACGCCTTAGATAAGTTCGTACCGACTAAGGTCCAAAGCGAGGGGAAAGATCCACCGTGGTATAACAATCATGTGCGAAAGGTACTACGGAAACAAAGAAAGCTTCATCATAGGTTTAAGGGTAGTCGAATCATAGCTGATAAGGAAAAGCTGAACGAAGCGAAAAAGAGCGTAAAGAGAGCAATGAGAGAAGCATTCAACGAATTCGAACATAAAACATTGGCAAACAATCTAAACAAGAACCCTAAAAAGTTTTGGTCATATGTAAAATCGGTAAGCGGATCTAAATCCCCTATTCAGTCACTCGTTGACCACGATGGCACCGAAACAGAGGACGACCGAAGAAAGGCAGAAATACTGAATTCAGTGTTCCGAAACTGTTTCACTGCGGAAAATCGTAACACGGTCCCTGACTTCAGCCGTCGCACGGACGCCAAAATGGAAAATATTGAAATAAACGATATCGGAATTGAAAAACAACTGCTATCACTTAGTAGCGGAAAAGCATCCGGACCAGACGAGATACCCTTAAGATTCTACAGTGATTATGCTAAAGAACTTGCCCCCTTTCTATCAGCAATTTATCGTAGATCGCTGGAAGAACGTAAAGTACCTAGCGACTGGAAGAAAGCGCAGGTCGTTCCCATTTTCAAGAAGGGTCATAAATCAGATGCGAATAATTATAGGCCTATTTCGCTTACGTCAATCTGTTGTAGAATAATGGAACATGTTTTGTGTTCTCGTATTATGACGTTCTTAGATAATACAAATCTCCTTCATCATAACCAACATGGATTCCGCAAACAGAGATCATGTGAAACTCAGCTCGCCCTATTTGCCCAAGAAATTCACAGTGCCGTAGACACTGGCGAGCAGATTGATGCCGTATTCCTGGACTTCAGGAAGGCATTTGATACGGTTCCGCACTTACGTTTAGTGAAAAAAATACGAGCTTACGGAATATCGGACCAGGTTTGTGATTGGATTCAGGATTTCCTAGAAGAAAGAACACAACATGTCATTCTTAACGGTTCAAAATCTGCAGATGTAGAGGTAATTTCGGGAGTACCGCAGGGAAGCGTGATAGGACCTTTATTGTTTACAATATACATAAATGACTTAGTTGACAACATCGGTAGCTCCGTGAGGCTATTTGCAGATGACACGGTTGTCTACAAGAAAGTAGCAACATCAGAAGACTCGTACGTACTCCAGGAGGACCTGCAGAGGATTAATGCATGGTGCGACAGCTGGCAGCTTTCCCTAAACGTAGATAAATGTAATATAATGCGCATACATAGGGGCAGAAATCCATTCCAGTACGATTATGCCATAGGTGGTAAATCATTGGAAGCGGTAACGACCGTAAAATACTTAGGAGTTACTATCCGGAGCGATCTGAAGTGGAATGATCACATAAAACAAATAGTGGGAAAAGCAGGCGCCAGGTTGAGATTCATAGGAAGAATTCTAAGAAAATGGGACTCATCGACGAAAGAAGTAGCTTACAAAACGCTTGTTCGTCCGATTCTTGAGTATTGCTCATCAGTATGGGACCCTTACCAGGTTGGATTAACACAAGAGATAGACATGATCCAGCGAAAAGCAGCGCGATTCGTCATGGGGACATTTAGTCAGCGCGAGAGCGTTACGGAGATGCTGAACAAGCTCCAGTGGCGGACACTTCAAGAAAGGCGTTACGCAATACGGAGAGGTTTATTATCGAAATTACGAGAGAGCACATTCCGGGAAGAGATGGGCAACATATTACTACCGCCCACATATATCTCGCGTAATGGTCACAACGAAAAGATCCGAGAAATTAGAGCAAATACGGAGACTTACAAGCAGTCGTTCTTCCCACGCACAATTCGTGAATGGAACAGGGAAGGGGGGATCAGATAGTGGTACAATAAGTACCCTCCGCCACACACCGTAAGGTGGCTCGCGGAGTATAGATGTAGATGTAGATGTACTAAATACGTAGTTTCAAAAAATTGTTCAAATGGCTCTGAGCACCATGGGACTTAGCATCTGAGGTCATCAGTCCCCTAGAACTTAGAACTGCTTAAACCTGAGGACATCACACGCATCCATGCCCGAGGCAGGATTCGAACCTGCGACCGTAGCGGTCACTCGGATCCAGACTGAGGCGGCTAGAACCGCTCGGCCACACCGGCCGGCAAATACGTAGTTTAATAAACGTTTCTAATAACTTAACACTTCGGGATTGTAAAAACTTGTAAGATGTGAACGTTAAGTAGGCATAACTGTACCATTTTCGAACATGTTTTAAGTGGAGTCCACATTTTCCCCATTGCTGTAGTTCTGTAAACAATGGATTTTAACATTTCCAGTTGACTATTACGAAACACCTATTTATATTTCATTTATAAACATTATTTAGGGGGTATGTTGTATTTAGTCTTAGTCGTATTCACTATATGTAATTGTGTAGTGTTATTTCGCAGTCAGTGATTTACTGTGTGTTTATCGCGATGTGCACTCACTGCTCAAAGTAGACGTGAGTGCTGTGACTGCAGTCGCTGTCGTAGGTTTAGTTACAGGACTGGTGATATGTGATCTCTGAATCCTGACGTGAGATTTGGTCGATTTTTTTCTTTCCAACCCCTTGCTCTCTCGTTGTATATTAGGATATATACAAGCATATACAAGATATGGTAATATTGGGCGATAAAAAGGTAGATGTACAGTTACAACTTGATGCGTGGAAGGAAATAATGAAAAGGTATGGATTAAAAATAAATAAAGATGGGTAGTAATGATCAAAACTGTTGGTGACGGCCGGCTGGGGTGACCGAGCGGCTCTAGGCGCTACAGTCTGGAACCGCGCGACCGCTACGGTCGCCGGTTCGAATCCTGCCTCGGGCATGGTTGTTTGTGATGTCCTTAGGTTAGTTAGGTTTAAGTAGTTCTAAGTTCTAGGGGACTGATGACCTCAGAAGTTAAGTCCTATAGTGCTCAGAGCCATTTGAACCATTTTTTTGTTGGTGACGTCTTTCAGTCTCCCTATGAACGGGAGATTTCTATGTGACTCCCACCCACATAGGGTAGAATGGCAAGTCGTAATAAAATCTTACCGAATTTATAACGTGTTTCGGCTAGGGAACGTAGGCTTTGCACCTGCTGGTGGCTATTTCCTGCACTAAGAAACAGTACTTGTGTCATGTGATGCATGCAGTGTAACAGATTTCATGGCATGTCCACTCGTGAAGTAATGGAGGGGTGGTTTCACAATGAGCAGAAATTGAGAACCATGCTGCAATGTCGCTGGCTGATAGCATCTTGAGGTCGAGCCTTTTTGTTGAGGTGACAGCAAATCAAGAGTGATGATTTAGACCTCGAGTAATTGAGTAAAATGTGTTGAAATTAAGAAAACCTGGTAATATTACGAAGACTCATCGATAATACGTAAAATTTATGAAAATGCGACAAAAATGTGGAGGAATGAGTATACCTACATGCTCGCCTTGCTGCATAAAGTCATACTGTTCCTCCAGCAGTGGTACTACCAACTAATCGTGAATACTATCTGTGCTCTGTGGGCCGGCCGAAGTGGCCGTGCGGTTAAAGGCGCTGCAGTCTGGAACCGCAAGACCGCTACGGTCGCAGGTTCGAATCCTGCCTCGGGCATGGATGTTTGTGATGTCCTTAGGTTAGTTAGGTTTAACTAGTTCTAAGTTCTAGGGGACTAATGACCTCAGCAGTTGAGTCCCATAGTGCTCAGAGCCATTTGAACCATTTTTTTGTGCTCTGTGGGTTTAAGTCTTGTAGGTTACCCTCTTGTTCCACATGTGGTTATTCATTGTAAGTCACAAAAATGAGAGATGTAGTGTCCACAGGTTTGGAGATCAGGATGACTACCACCTAGCACACTGAAACAGCAATCACACATCTCAGTGCAATAGGCACCATCAACATGAGGAATGAGTACTCTGCGTCTCTTTGAAAATGGAACACTGAGGGAGGCATCTACTGCCCCATCACCTCAGAAGATGAGATTAAATGCAGAGATCATCTCATTTGAACAGCTGTCTGGAAACGCTCCACAATGAATAAAACTGTTCCAGTTTCCCTTTATTTAGCTGTCTTCCACATTTTCAACAGTATGAAACACTGCCTCTGTCTTTTCAACCATCCTGTCTGTTGTTGGAACAGCTTAGTTTACAGAATGCGATGCCCAGCTTTCTATGAGAGTCAGAGAGTCAGTGGATCAAAACATATCAATGTCAGTTTAGTACCTGAAACAGACCTCGAAGTCATGGTAAAAAAACAAAATGTATGGCTGCGTTCACAGCTGTAGTCACATATTGCTTCCAAGTGTTACAGCAAAAAACAGTGTATCTAAATGATTATGAAACAACAAGAACCCTGTATTGTGATCGATAGTCTGTGGTGTATGGCCTTTCTCCAATACAGGTTATTAAACTTTACACAGGTCCGTGGGAGTGACTTAGATCACTGGCCGCCTGTTCCAGCGGCCCAATACATGTATATTTAATGGGTTCACGACATATTGTCAATGTATACGCGAGGGAACCAGCCCAGTCTTTATACAACAGTTCAGAGAGTGGCCGCTGTCTGCAGAGGGTGCTCTGATCGCCCATCAGAGCAGCATGTGTCGGGGCAGTTGCCTCATAACTGTTTACTGCGATGGATGACCAACCGACCTCATGGGGAATACATAGGGTGCTGCTTTATAGGGTGCATGTGCTTATATTTTGGGATCTGTGCGTCTTTGTGGTATATGCATGAGTGCCTGGTGGTCCATAGCTACATGGAGGATGCTGAAGTGATGATTTTATATGGTGGAGGATGCAAATTGTGTTTACTAAAACTATTTGGTATGGTGGTGCAATCGTTTGTGGTTGATTGGAGATCGGTTTCATGCCGAAAAATTCAAGTTTTCTTCTACAGTAGCGGAGCAGTGTAATTGAGGAAGTATCTTTGGCTATATTTTCCATATCTTGATCTGCAGACCACTCTTTCAGGGTTTAAATGGCATTGCGATATGACTACTTTCTGTTTTTCGATCTATACAAAATAATCCACCGCTGTAATTCTCGTAATTTGTCCGTCTGTAGAAAATGGTGGACAGTGCTCCCACACCAGCAGCAGTAGTTTGGCGGGAAAATTCAGTAAGAACCATCAGAATGCTCCAGTCACAGGAAGTTCCATGACGTCAGGGAGTCACAAGACATCCTTTTTGGGGGCATAGGAGTCTCTCAAAAGACAGGGGCAGAGCAAGGTATCTACAGAAAGTTCAGTGACGTATTCTTTGTTCGAGTGTTCAGAGACGAGTCCAGACAGGCCAGCCTTCTCTGGGATGCTGTCCCCCACCTGCCATTGTGGCTTTAGAGATATCCATATCAGCAATTGTAGCACACAGAAAATTCACCGAAAGTTCCAGCCATTTTGTCACCTGTAGAACAGTACTCGAATTCTAGCAGAATTTTTTAGACATCCAATCTGGTATGGGCCTGTGTTTTTTCACGATCTGTTGTGGGTTTCGAAATGTGTCATGAATTTTTATATATGCAATGTTCTGATTTTCCCTTCTGTTCTTACACACCAGTGTGCTTCGAAAAGTGAAGAAAATAAAAAAAAGTGCCTTAACATCCCTTACTCCAATAGCAGATATAAACTAAACTCAAGCAGCGTTTCAAAAAAGTGATGAACACCACAGCAGCTGTAGGAGTCAGAAATTTTTTCTGCCTGGCAGTGCCTTCAAACAAGCAGCTAAAACTGGAAAAGTGATGAGCGTCCTATTTAGAGTTACAGAGATATTTATTTATTTGTAGGTAAGGGAAGCGCTCTATGTAGAGTTTCAATCCGCCTGCTACTGGTTTCGAATGGTACTGTGAATTTTTTCAGCAGAATAACATCAGTCGTGTGATATCATTTATTTCGATCTTTATTGTCATTTAAGAAATAAATAAACTGCATGAAATCCATCCCTGCAAATTGCTTAAATAAATAATATTCTGCACAGCTTTGGCTCCTGCATATTGTTTAAATAAACACTATCACCAAAAATTGTTTAAACAATATTCCTATGCATTAAATTGTTAAACGCAATGTGAATAGTGATATATTAGCCTACGTTGATGAGATCCTCCCAGTCCAGCACTGAATGATTTTTCCAGCAATTTCCAGGGGTGGCTGGGTGGTGGGAATGGATGACATCACAGGAGTGATGGGGAGCTAGATTTGTGGATGTAGCCCAAATACTTTATTTTCCAGCGAAAATTTGAATTTCCAACAATTTTTTCGGTGGGTGGGGGGAGATGGAGAGGTGAGGGAAGGGGTGGGGAAGGGATTTTCCGGTGCAATTGTGGGGGAAGGGGACACATGCCAGCCAGAAAAATTCCATGATGTCATGACAGGATGGGGGAATGAAATGATCAATTAATTAATTTGAGTAATTAATTTTATGTCAGTTTGATATCAATCTTGCATTAATGGTTTTCTGAAATGAAAGAATTCGTCTTTCCATGCTTAAAACCGGAATTTTCCTTTCTAAGGCTTGAAATTTGATGGGTATACACGTAGGTACCCCTGAGTTCCTTTTATGATGTTTTGAAATCCGTCCGATGCAGCTACATGGTACCAGAACCAAGAATATAAGTGGAGACTCTATATGCATGACGGTGTACCATGCTCATGTCATTTAATAATTTATGAAGTACTATGTAATTTCATAGCATCCACTGTGCTCGCTCTGATCGGTGGTTTGCGCAGATGGCACGTGAGCAGTAACAGCAAAGGGCAGCAGCAAGCGTCGATGTAGGGTAAAAGGATTCACTTGCTGTATGGGTCCGTTTAAACTGAAATTCCATAACTTCACGGTGTCATATTTCACTTACTTTGTAACTTAGGTGTATGTCTTGAAAACTGATATGCTGTAATTGAATTGCAAAGCTATCTGTGAGCCACTTGATTTAGGACCTGTCTATTACTGAGTTGAAAAGTTAAAATACAAAAGATCTTTTATGGAAGAGCCCAATTCGGTTAATAGCTCAGAATAGTTAATACTTTCTTACAGCACAACCCTACAAGGAAACGAAGTCCATAGGAAGAACAAATTCATGTGTAGCTGTGGGACATATTGGCCAGGCCGCAAACACACTCAAGAAAGACGACTGTATATTTGCAGGGAAAGTTGTATTACATCGGACTAACCCAGAGCAGCCAGTGACCTGCATGTTTGGCCAAATGCGTGGTGCCTGCAGCCGTGTGTGGGAGTAATAACAGCGTGGGGCGTGGAGGACTGTTTCCGCCCAGTATGGTGTTAAAGATATGAACATAGCGCAAGTGGAAAGATCCAAACATGGAGGAATTGGAGTTACTAGAAGCAGTAGGTGCGTAATGTCAGGAATTGTGTAAGTGACCATACTGCTAAAAATAACATGGCGAGAACATGTTCAGTGGTTTTTAATGTCGTTGAAGGGGCTACTACCTGTACGATGAATAACACATTCAGCTCAGATTAGCATCTTTTGTCTAACAGATAGGTCTGGACCTGTCTTAGAACTAGTACAGGGGAGAGGGGGATGACCTTGCCTTTTGTTCCAGTACCACAGACTTCGACCTGTAGCAGAAGTAATTATCTTTGTCAAAGGGGAAAAACTCAGGAAATCTTCCTAAAATGCAGACTCCACTCATATACCAGATCAGTCATTTTGGATTCTGCCGTCACAGAGTTGCATCAGAATTCCAGGTCACACTTAGCACAAGCCACACTTCAATCAACATGACAATGTCATGTTTTGAATTTCCCACTAATTTATATTTAGGGCAAAAGCCCAACTTTCACAGTGATATCATATAGTTGGGAGTAGGGAGGTGCGGAACCCTTTATCACAAAGCGATTCTAGGCGCTTCAGTCCGGAACTGCGCAACTGCTACGGTCGCAGGTTCGAATCCTGCCTCGGGCATGGATGTGTGTGATGTCCTTAGGTTAGTTAGGTTTAACTAGTTCTAAGTTCTAGGGGACTGATGACCTCAGATGTTAAGTCCCATAGTGCTCAGAGCCCATTATCACAATTGGAATATTTTTTATTTTCCTAACAGCTTTTGAATTTTCCGCCATTTTTTTTTAATTTTCTGACAATTTAGACGTGGGATTGATAGCCTATGTTAGAGGGGTGCGGGGCGAGAAGAGGGGAAAATCAAAAAACTGTGCATGACGTTACTGGCGATGTAATCTATGACATCATCAGAAATCTGGCAATGGTGCACTCTACACCCAAACACAGTCAGCCTAGCTACTAATGGTGGCGGACGTATTTTTCAGTGTCTGCGTACTGAATGAGTACTCTTGCACTCTACATATGTCCTCCTACATCATAGTGCGTGGCCATCATGATGACGACACCTCTTTCCCTATGACGTCGTTTCACTGCATTCTCAATGCAGGTCATGGGGCAAAACTACAGTATCCAGTATTGACAATCAGTACATGCTCACCGAGTTAGCTTCGGGCTTTCTTCAGGAAACTATGGTACACGGCAGTATTAACGACCAAGTGCATAAGATTAACGGTAACTGCTTACGACATACTGATGATATATCGGCAGATGATTATGGGTTATGTGATATCCATAAAGAACTTGCAACTTGTCAGCATTGTGCAAAAAACCGACAACAAGTAATAAAAGTTGAATAAAGGGAGATGGAAGATTAGGGACTAACATACCGTCGAGGATGATGTCATTAGAGAAGCTAAAGCATACAATTGAAGATTTGTGTAGATAAATGTATAGCTAGTTGTATTTGATAGAATAAATGCACTAATGCTATAGTGAGTCATTTGAAATAAAGATATATGCGTGCGGATATGAAATAATCTCTCACGGTATAAGTAGCTTATCCAAAGTTTCTGTTGTTTGAGTGTTTTAATTCCCAGTGAAGAGCAGAGTAACACGTTTTGCTGCCAACCTTCCTCCACTGTTACAAAAAGATGGATATACTATACGCTACTGGAAATTCATAATCCTTCTGAAAAGGAGATTTACAGCAGATATACTAACAACATTGTTACCACAACTTTGCTAGAGTATTTCCAGGAGATTGCAGTTTAAAAAAAAGAAAAAGAAAAGAGAAACTAGAGAAAGGGCACTCCACACGGTCACAAGTTCATGTGACTCGCTGAGAGGAACAAGAAAGTTGATGGCATACCTGAATTGACAAAACCAATTTTTAAAAAAATGTTGTCTAGAGAGAAGGCATTGCCACATAAGGAGCAAATTGCGTTACTATTCGCCCTCCTACGTGCAACTTTGGTAAGAATTGTTCAAGTAATATTAAATTCGTTTGGTACAGATATCTGCAGGAAGTCATTAACCCTCTTGTTCATCTATGCACTTAAGACACTCTATGCAACACTCTGTAAGGCAGTATCTTCTAAATTTAGACCTACGTATCAAAGAGACAAATGAAAGTGGTTAAAGTTTCCACCTTCGCACAGCCGTACTATTACACTTCGCCTCAAAGAATCTGTTTCGTCTCTGCGAGCAGTTCTCCGATTGACTGAGGTTGCCTTTGTAGGAATTTGTGAGTGCCGCCTGTATCTCACAGAAGGAGTCGCATTTCAAAGAGAATCTGATTGTCCTCGGCTCACGCCTTTGAAGAAGGCGCATTAAAATACTTCTTTGACTCGTTTTCAAAGGGAAATCAACAGCACGCTGTTAGCAGAGCGGTCTTAAGCGGCGATTTGTTTCCGGAAGGGGAACAGCCGCCGCGTTTCCAGTGACTCTGGCTGCATTTGTCTCCAGTGCCCCTCCAGAACGAGTTCTCGTCCCGACGCGAGCAGCTCCTTCCTTAATGCTCTTTATAAACATCATGCCTGAACCTGCACCATTTGTTAGAAAGACGTATGCCCGAGTGAAAACTATCGTAGTGTGACTAAATGACGTGTAATTCATTGTATGACCAGAAACTTGAGCTTACATGAAGGATGACAATTATTGAATTATATGAAAAAAACGTAAATTAGTAACAAACTACGGCGTGCACACACTTTGTTCAACATGCAAACATCGCTCCAGATACTCGGATTTAGGTTGTGACATGTTCGATATGCCTGCCATCATTGGCGATTATGTGGCGCAGACGAACATCGATGCTGTCGATAACCTCCTGAATGGCTGTTTTCTGCTCAGCAATGGTGTTGGAGTTATTGCTGTACACCTTGTCTTTAATATAGCCCCAGAAAAAGGAGTCGCATGTGTTCAGATCCGGAGAATATGGCGGCCAATCGAGGGCCATGCTAGTGGCCTCTGTGTATCCCAGAGCGTTCCCGAAAATGCTCCTCCAGAATATCGAACACTCTCTTGGCCGAGCCCAGTCTTTCATGAAATCTGGGTCACTTTGGATAATGGGGATCAAATCATCTTCCAAAACCTTCACGTACCGTTCGGTAGTCACCGTGCCATCGAGGAGTATCGCACCGAATGGCTCAAATGGCTATGAGCACTATGGGACTTAACATCTGAGGTCATCAGTCCCCAAAACTTAGAACTACTTAAACCTAACTAACCTAAAGACATCACACACATCCACACCCACCGTAGCGGTCGCGCGGTTCCAGACTCAAGCGCCTAGAACCACTCGGTCACAGCGGCCGGCTATCGCACTTATTTGTCCGTGACTGGACATAGCACAACACACAGTCACCTATTGAGGATGAAGAGACTTCTCCATCACGAAATGCGGATTCTTAGTCCCCCAAGTGCGCCAATTTTGATTATTGACGAACCGATCCAAATGAAAGTGGGCATCGTCGATGAACCAAATCATGCACATACCTATTCCCATCACGCCCCGCGGCCAACCGTCCTAACTCAAACTATTCAGAAGTTATGAAGTTCAATAATTGTCATCCTGTATGTTGTTAATAACGTAGTTATGCGGAGGCTCTACACCTGCAATTAGCTATAAGGGGTGATCAAAATGTTCCTGCTCCAAAGCCGTACAGTCCACAATCGGTATGACAATCAGGCAGAATTTCCGTGAGCATTGATGCAATTATACCACCGACACACCAGGTTGAAGATACCTAATTGGTAAAACACTGTTTCCATCTGCGTGAAGAAATCCGTAACTGCCTGCTGCACATCTTCGTCCGACACGAATCATCGACCCGTCAAGATCTTTTTCAAGGGACCGAAGGCGTCATAATGGCATGAGAAGACGTCAGTACCATTGGCCGAGTGCTCGAGTGCGTTCCACTTGAGTTTGCATCACCTCTGCATTACGACGTTTGCGATATGGGGACGTGGTTATAATGGAGCAGCAGCAACACTTGGCGCACTATTCCACAACGGTTGTTTTCAACAGACATGCTGCCCCGTACACATTCTTCATTCTAAGATGGATGTCTACCGGTGTTTATCCTTCGGCAGTCAAGAAAAGAACAACGGCATGTCGGTGCTGTTTGGATGCATTTAGTAATACCTTGCCGTAGTTCACGTTTCCACGCATATCGGAAATACACGAATACCACACTAATCCCTTGACTGCATTTCGGTGCTTGTATACGCGCAACGGAGTCGCTCTACGTTGTTTATACGCTGCAGCAACGCCCTCAAACAGAAACTTTTTGATCGCCACTTATAGTACCTATTCTACGGCTTTGGATTACGAGTACTATTCGGATAGTAAGGAACGATAGGTCGCGAAATGGGAACCACAGTGAAAATCAAAGCTGTTTCATTTGCAACAGCTAGCTACAACTTCCAGCTACTTGTCTCCATAGGCGCCGATCCGACTTAGACGTTTGTCGTAGCGTTGTACCAACTTTCCAATACCCTCGTTATAGAAGGCAGCCGCCAGTGCTTTCCGCCAATTCTCTACGCTAGCCTACAACTCAATGTCTATGCCAAAATGGTGTCACCATAGCCAGCGGTACATGTGAGCAGAGATGAAACTCAGAGGGAGATAATTACGGGCTATATTGTCGATAGTCAAACATTTTAAATTGAAAACGATGCAGGAGCATCTTCATTGCCCCCGCAGAATCTGGCTGAGAATTGTCTTGAAAAAGAAACCGCACGACAGTTATGTAAAGTTGGCTACATAGCTTCAGGCGAAGTTTCTCACCAGGCCCTAGCACTTGGCGGGAGACGCTGTGGTTCTAGGTATCTTTATGTGCTCCCTGTGTGCTCAGAAATAAAAAGGACGTAACGTGATCTACGGACATATTAGAGACACTGCCCAACACACCTATGCAAAACTTCACCGGATTTTCACTGTGGTTTCCATTTAGCGACTGATCGTTCCTTACTTTCCGAATAAACCCTCGTAACTTCTTTCCTTGTGCCTAATTATCTCAACTATGATTCCACTCTGTCGTGATTACACTGCAAATAAAGATCTATTTTCAATGGTAAGACAGTAAGGTAGGGACTAATGCAGACGTATTTGATTCGTTTTCTGGTACAGCAGGAAATGTTCATAAGCGGTAATCGGCCACAAGCGGCAAGTGTGGTGGCAGAATAAGATTTCCGGTCACCAGACTACGTGCAAACCTCAGTCGAGTGCCACTATTTACACACTCGAAGACACTTGTAACAAATTCAGTTCGCATTCTTTGCAAATGAAAGGTGCTTAGTGACTGCTAATAAGTGAATCCTCTACTATTCTAGGTGCCTAAATCCGCAGCATATATCTGTGCTAACAATTCTATGCGCTTCAGTTATGTTTTATCATTAATCATATCTACGCGCCATTTGCATTCAGCTTCAAACTTTGTTTTTACTGTGTGAAGTTTATCCCTAACCTTTCAGCTTTAGCGTGATTATCCCTATAATCCTTTGGGGCGTAGACTGCAATTCATGAAGAGTTTGTTAACATTCGAGTAAACCTCTATAGAAACTATAAAAAACTTACTTACTAATTCGTTACAACCGATTTCTGAAGAGTCTTCAGTCTTCAATGTTTTGCATGTTGCTCTTTTAGATGCCAAAAGAAAAACTGAAATATTAACAATTCTCAGAGTCATATATGTCGTTATTTCTATCGTATCCGTAGTGGATACAGCAGAACCCTGTGATTATATATTAACTGAAATGTGAATACAGATGTCTGGAAACAATCACTTATTAAATATTCATTTATTTCCATGAACTAGTTTTCGAGCTTGATGATTTTCATCTTCAGATTAGTCCCGCAGAAGTTTATATTTTCACACTTGTAGCCCAATGCTGGCCACTAGAGTTTGCGGCACTATGACAAAAAGCTAAGAAACAGGTTAATGTATCTCCTTGCGTCTTAGTTATATGTGATCATTATTCTCACAATCCACTGCAATTGGAAACGGAGCAGAGATGAATGGAGAGTCGTTGTAGTGGTGATACGGACTGCAAATGTTGCTATCCACTAACGTGAGTGACACCAGATTTATGGCATGGCTCATTGGAACGAGCGTGTCGGAACCAGCAGAATTCTTCGGCTGTTCGCGTGATGCTGTTGTCAGCATTTATGGATAATGATTTGAAAGATGATGAAATCATAAGTGGCGACAAGGTGTTCAACGTTCACGCCTCATCACAAAACATGGACGTCGGAGACTTCCCTACTCCATAAATTGTGATAGGTGATCATCTGCCGGCCGCTGTGGCCGAGCGATTCTAGGTGCTTCAGTCCGGTCCCGCGCTGCTGCTACTGTCGCAGGTTCGAATCCTGCCTCGGGCATTGATGTGTGTGATGTCCTAAGGTTAGTTACGTTTAAGTAGTTCTAAGTCTAGGGGACTGATAATCTCAGATATTAAGTCCCATATTGCTTAGAGCCATTTGAACCATTTGGTGGCCATCTGTGGTAGATCTGACGAAAGACTGCAATGCCAGTGCAAGTCCGAACACACTATCCAGCGCACACCGTTGAACATGGAGGCCAGCAACAGACAACCCATAAGTGTTCCTATGTTGAGTCAATGGCACTGTGAGTTGCGATTGCAGTGGGCACAGTAGCGTAGATAGTTGATCATGGACCACTGGAAACGTTTCACCAGGCCGGATGAATCACATTTCTTGTTACACCAGGTCGATGGTTGTGTCTGGATACGCCGTCATCAAGACGAACGGCTGCTCGAAACAAGTATCATGCCACGGACGGAGGCTGGTGGGCGCAGTACTATGTTATGGGGAACACCCACTTGAGCTCTCATGGGACCTGTGATACTACTAGTCGAAGACACCATGATTTTTGTAGACTATATGAACATCACTATGGAACATCTGCATACAATTGATGCCGTCCCCAACAGCGACGACATCTTCCAGCAGGATACCCGTCCATATCAAAAGTCCAGAACAGTGCTATTGTGGTTTGACGAGCATGATAGCTCAGCGTTGATGTCTTGGTAACCAAATTGCCTCTCTGGGCCCTATGAAACAGACCCGGGACGCTAACGGGCTTCTGCTCCGTGCCCACAAATCACTGGCCCTTAATTAACGACAACAGTTCGACCTGTGCTTAGATACCGGGTGGCACATATTTCGTAAAACCTACCAAGAACTTACCAAATCCGTGCCACGCGGACAGTATTCCAAATGTTGAGTAGCATGCAACTAATTAGCAAATGGTCTCAACGTTTTCGCCTATCAGCGTACATTATTCTTCGTCCTCAGGTGTACGAAACTTAACGGCTTTACTCTAGGCAATGAGCATCATTAGCTATAGAAACAAATGAGGTAATATACATGTTTTCTGGGTATTTGCTGCACCATCTTCTCAAATAACTGTCACCAGATAGTATCGACATTTCACGATGGCTGCAGCGTACTTGTGTACTATATTGTCTAGGGTCCATTACATTTCGTCATGACTTCTTTATTGACCACGACAAAACGCCATAATGTGGGACGAGAGAGTTACCGGCGACAAACCGCCACTGCGAGACCCGTGTACCACAAGAGAAAACATTCTGTTTTGCAACATTCTGTTTAGTGTGTTTACACCACTTCAACTGATGACCAATATTCATTCCTAGAAATTTTACATTTGTTATACAGTCTATAGAGGAGCCATCTACATTTATTTTAACATTGTCCTTTTTCCTCTTCAAACTGAAATTCATGGCATTAGTTTTCTTTACGTTCAATGTCACTTTATTACTTATTGACAAATCATCAACTTCCTTGAGAGTTTCATTTGTTTTCTCGGCAATTAGTTCTCTTGTTTTCTCGGTGATTATAATATTGCTGTCATCAGCGAAGAGCATTTTTTCACCGTGAGTAACATTACTGGGAAAGTCATTGATGTACATCAGGAACAGTATTGGTCCTAATATGCTACCTTGTGGAACCCCTATATTAACGTATTTTGATTCTGATAAGTGTTTTACTAAATGTTTATACCTATTTGTTGTCTCTATTTGGTATATCCATGTGTTATCTCTACTCTTTGTACCCTATCTGTTAGGTATGATCGAAAACAGTCGTCAGCTACCCCTCTTATTCCTAATGCTTCTAGTTTATTTAATAGAATCTTGCAGTCGATTGTATCAAAGACCTTAGAAAGATCCAAAAATATGCCTGAGACACACTCATCTTTATCAAGAGCATCAAGTACAACGTCTGTGAATTCTACTATGGCTGACTCCCCATTTTTGCCATTTCGGAAACCAAACTGTGATTCGCTTAAATGATTGTATTTATTCAGGTAATTCATTAATCTGTATTTCATAATTGCTTCTATTATTTTTGAGAATGCTGACAGCAGGGAAATGGGCCGGTAATTTTCTATGTCTTCTGCATTACCTTTCTTAACCAAGGGACAACTCTTGCCTGTTTTAACTGCTCTGGAAATGTCCCTGATGTGAAGGATTCATTTATTATATTTGTTAAGGGGCGTTGTACGACCTCTATGCATTGTTTCAGTACAAACGTGGGTACTTCATCTAAGCCTACTGGCTTTTTATTTTTTAGTTTTTGAACAGTTATATTGACTTCATTCCCTGTGGTTGGAAGTACCATCATTGTATATAGTGCAATATTATTTACAGGTGTTATATTTGTTTGGGGGAATTTTTGCTGTAACTTCTCTGCAATACTTGAAAAATGTTCGTTCACATAGTTTTCTAAGTGCTGTGGATCATTTATTACTTTATCCACCTCCCTTAGCAGTATGTTATTCTGCATTTGTTTGCCTTTCCCCGTTTCCTTTTTTATAACATGCCAGACTGCTTTACTTTTATTCTCTGTATTATATATTATTTTGTCATTAAATGACTTTTTTGCAGCAATCAGCACTTTCCTATAGATCTTTTTGTATCTATGATAGAAATTTAAGAATTCTGGATATTTGCAAATCTTTTTCATGGAACTGAGGTGTTCAAGTGTTTGGGAGGACCTTATTACCTGCTGTTATCCATCTGTTTTTGTGAGATGTTGATACAGACATGCATACTTTTGGAAATACCTTTTCAAAGTTCAATTTAAACAATGTGGAGAATTTAGAGAATTTCATATTCACACTTGTTTCCTCATATACTTCATCCCAGCTTTGTTTTTCTAGTTCTTTTGAAAAATCTTTTATTTTGATTTCTGATAGATGTCGTTTGTAGGCTCGTAGTTTAGGAAATAATTCAATGCCTCACTTTACTGTTGTTATTTGACAGAGATGGTCTGATAGTCCGAGATCTTTTACAGTTACATCACATTTTTCCCTGTCCATATTTGTGGCCACTGATGAAGTCGTTGTGGTAACCCTTGTAGCACTATTGACCAATAGGGACATGCCAAAACTTTGAAAGATGTTTATGAAGATGCTGCTGGATTCATTTATGATGTTAGTGTTGATGTTAATGTCCCCACACAGAATTATATTGACATTTGTACTTGAGACTTTATCTAGAACTGATGTTAACTTATTGGAAAATGTGTCCACACTACCACTGGGAGATCTATACACACAAAATGATTAATTTCTTGGTGATATCAAGCCCTGTTAATTCAATAGCTGATATTTCAAAGTGTTTCTCTTCACTTACGGTACTAAGGTCATGTCTTGATTTGAACTATGTTCCTTTTCTGATATAAATACATGATCCTCCACCCCTTGAAGTAGTTCTGCAGTAAGAGTTTGCCTTTTCATACAATGATAATACTACATGTTGGATTTCTGTGTCTCAACACCAGTGCTCAGTAATACAAACTACTGTGCAGTTCATAGACTGGAGCTCAACTTCTAATAGTTGAATTTTATTTTTTATTGATTGCATGTTTTGATGGAGGATTGTTAATCTGTGAAATGCCCCCTGTTACTCTTTCCAGTGGTTTGTTTTTCATTGTGTTTACCCACCTAATAGCTGATATTAGTTTCGGCCACAAGGTTATATTGAATAGGAACTGTGTCTGAAGACGGTGTGTGGCGGAGGACACATCTAGTACCACTAACAACTTATATTCCCTACCTTGGCTCACTCGCGAATGGCGCCAGGGCATAACGATTGTCGGTAAGCCTCTGTATTAGCTCTAATTTCTCGAATTTTCTCGTCGTGGTAATTTCGCGAGATGTATGTGGGAGGGAGAAAAATATGTCTGACTCTTCCCGGAAAGTGCTCTCTCGAATTTTCAATCGCAAACCTCTCCGTTATGCATAACACCCATCTCGTAGCGTCTGCCGCAGGAGTTCGTTGAGAATCTCTGTAACACTGTCCCGCCGACTAAGTGATACCGTGACGAAAGCAACACTCTTCGTTTGATCTTCTCTATCTCTCCTATGAGTCCCATATTGATGAACCATACTCAAGAATCGGTCGAACAAGTGCTTTGTAAGCCACTTCTTTCGCGGATGAATTACATTGCCTTTACATTCTTCCTAACAATCTCATCTCGCATTTGTTTTTCCTACTGTTTGTTTTATCTAGTCATTCCACTTAAAGTCGCTCTGGACATCTGCATCAGTAGCAGATTTCTTTTCATATGTATGCGCAATATGTTAATTTCAGGGTCAACCACTAGATCCTACAGCATTTATCAAACTTGTGTAGGCCATGCTATAAATCGATATTGTCTTCTAGCGTTGCCACTTTGTTATAGATAACCGCACTGTCTGCGAATAGTCTCAAAGAGCTTCCGACGCTTTCTACTAGATCATTTATATATAATGTACACTTTTCCTTGCGGCACTCTGGATATTGCCCTTACATCTGTCGATTTTGTTCCACTAAGAGCGTCGTGTTGAGTTCTATCTGCAAGAAAGTCTTGAATCGAGTCGCTAATCTGATCAGATGCTCGATAAGCTCATAGTTTTCTCACTAAACGGCAGCGCGGGTCGATGTGAAATACCTTCTTGAAGTCAAGTAACACGGCATCAACCTGAACGCCGTTGTTTACAGTGCTATGGCTCTCGTGGAGGAACAGAGAATGTCGAATGATTCTATTTGCGGAAACCATATTGAATTTTATGTAGGAGATCTTGTTTCCAAAAAACTTCGTAACTGTTGGGAGTAATACACGTTTCGTAATTCTACAACAGACCTCTAGAGCATAATTCTACAACAGACCGATGTCAAGGAGATAAGCCTATAATTATGTGCATATGCCCTACGACTCATCTTGCAAATGGGAAGGACCTGCAATTTTTTCTAGGCATTATGTAACCATTGCACCAGCAAACTACAATAAACTGCTGCTAAAAGGAGAGCAAGTTCTTTACCACAACCTTTGTAGAATCTTACAAGTATCTCATCTACCCCTGATCCCTTTCCATTAGTAAGCAACTGTAGTTGCTTTTCTATTTCGTGATCGACTATTCCAGTATCTGCCATTTCGACGTTCGTACGGTGTTTGAAAGGAGAGACCGTATTACGATCTTCCACGGTGAAACACTTTCGGAAGACCGAATTCAGAATTTCGGCCTTCTCTCTAATCTCTTCCGTTTAGGTGTCAGTATGGTCACTGATTGAACAGACGATTTCTAACCGCTTACTGCTTCTACGGTACGTAAGACCAAAACCTCTTAGGGTTTTTAGTTACATCGGCTGACAAAAATTTTACTTTCATAGTCAATGAACTCTCCTCTCATTGCTTTCCTTATGTTCATATTCCCTTCGTTCAGTTTTCGTTTCTAAGCTACGTTTTCACTTCACGTTAATCTGCGATGAGGCTCTCTTTGTCTTACGTAGCAGTTAAACCACGCCTTGTGTTTCCCGTCGCTTACCACCTTGCCTCGAAAATATTTATCTAAGGCGTACTGAACGATGCTTTTGAATTTTTTCCATTGTGCTCCACATCTTCTTCCTCAGCACTGAACATCTGCTACTGACTACTCAGATATTCTGCTGTTTGTGTCCTGTCACTCTTGCTAAGCGAAAATATTTTTCTGCCTTTCTTTGTAATACCCGTAGTCATAGTTACTATCATGGCCTTATGATCACTAATATCTTCCTCTACGTTAAATTATTCGATAAGTTAAAGTCTGTTTGTTGATAGGAAGTCCAAGAATTTACCCTCACAAATTGGTTTTCTAATTATCTCATAGAAGTAAATTTTGGACAAGACATTCGGAATAATGTCACACGAATCTCTGTCTCTGGGATCAGTTTGGATCACATGATTCTCCCAGTCTATACCTGGTAAGCTGAAGTCGTCTCCTATTAAACAGAATGATCAGGCTGGTGGATATTTCTACATACAGTAGGTCTATTATTCTGCTAGTACCTTTCTCTCAAAGCCGCATACATCTTGGTATATCTCATTTTCAGAAATAAAATATCTGAACCACGATTGAACACTGGCATTATAAATGTTCTGTATGTCATCAATTTTGTCAAGCACGATAGAAGCTTTGAACAAAGTGCTTTTCTTAGGACAAAATAGACTTTATTAAAGCCACGAGTCATTTTTTAAAATTTCATTCAAAGTATCAGTGTTGTGTATCATCGTCATCTTAGTTAAACCGTTCACTCTTCACAAATTAACAACCATTCGTAGTGACTGATATCAGAATGTCTGTTCTGTGTGCTCTTCCCCAAGTCATCAGTTTATTTCTAGATTCATATGTCATCTCATACAGCTGTCAATTTGTTCTTATGCAGTGAATGACTCATTTATTGCTCTCTGACATCTTACAAGAATACAGCATTTCTGTAAAGCAGCCTCTGTGTTAGTTGGTTAGCTTCCTCCATTATGTACGACGGACTCCAAAATTTAACCTCCACCTGAGTACCTCGTCGAAGTCCATGTGCCGTCGTCAGCAGATACCTGGATTCTTGATTATTATTTTTTTTTTCACTTTCCCCCATGATTGCAGAGCTTTCATGGAAAGACATAAAGTATTTCCATTTTTCATTCTTTCTTGTACTTTTGATAGTTTACTCTAGTTCCCTTTAATGTGTATGATATACAATGAGTTTGTGTTTCATATACTTTCCTTGATTCTGACCCGTACCAGACACTGATCTGAGTTTATGTTGATGCTTATCAGATCGACGGGAACTGTTTTTTCCTACCATCTATCAGTACATGAAGATCTGATTCTCTGCGTTGCCCTCTTGAAATTTTCATGCGGCAGTGTAGCATTAGGTAGCGATTCGCACTCTACATTCAAGAACGAAAGAGAGAAAAACCTTAACATATGGCGCAATGAAAATTCTTTTACAAAGATTTACGGAGCGTAGACCAAATGTATAAAATTTTCAGGCATCTTGAATAAAATACGCTTTTATAGATAACAGACTATCGGTAACGAAATACCTTTTAAAAGGAAGGCGACTGAAAAGAACGTAGTCTATACGCTACGAAATTTAGACTCCGCCAGCAGTATTACAGCATAGGCCGCATCGAGGGCGCTTCCATCTACTTCCGTCATACACTACTGGCCATTAAAATTGCTACACCACTAAGATGACGTGCTACAGACGCGAAATTTAACTGAGAGGAAGAAGATGCTGTGATACGCAAATGATTAGCTTTTCAGAGCATTCACACAAGGTTGGCGCCGGTGGCGACACCTACAACGTGTTGACATGAGGAAAGTTTCCAGCCGATTTCTCATACACAAACAGCAGTTGATCGGCATTGCCTGGTGAAACGTTGTTGTGATGCCTCATGTAAGGAGGAGAAATGGGTACCATCACGTTTCCGACTTTGATAAACGTCGGATTGGGGACGTTTGCAAGACAACAACCATCTGCACGAACAGTTCGACGACGTTTGCAGCAGCATGGACTATCAGCTCGGAGACCATGGCTGCGGCTATCCTTGACGCTGCATCACAGGCAGGAGCGCCTGCGATGGTGTGCTCAACGAAGAACCTGGGTGCACGAATGGCAAAACGTCAGTTTTTCGGATGAATCCTGGTTTTGTTTACAGCATCATGATGGTCGCATCCGTGTTTGGCAACATCGCGATAAACGCACATTGGAAGCGTGTATTCGTCATCGCCATACTGGCGTATCACCCGGCGTGATGGTATGGGGTGCCATTGGTTACACGTCTCGGTCACCTCTGATTCGCATTGACGGCACTTTGAACAGTGGACGTTACATTTCAGATGTGTTACGACCTTCATTCGATCTCTGCGAAACCCTACATTTCAACAGGATAATGCACGACCGCATGTTGCAGGTCCTGTACGGGCCTTTCTGGATACAGAAAATGTTCGACTGCTGCCCTGGCCAGCACATTCTCCAGATCTCTCACCAATTGAAAACGTCTGGTCAATGGTGGGCAAACAACTGTCTCGTCACAATACGCCAGTCACTACTCTTGATGAACTGTGGTATCGTGTTGAAGCTGCATGGGTAGCTGTACCTGTACACGCCATCCAAGCTCTGTTTGACTCAATGCCCAGGCGTATCAAGGCCGTTATTACAGCCAGAGGTGGTTGTTCTGGGTACTGATTTCTCAGGATTTATGCACCCAAATTGCGTGAAAATGTAATCACATGTCAGTTCTAGTATAATATATTCGTCCAATGAATACCCGTTTATCATCTGCACTTGTTCTTGGTGTAGCAATTTTAATGGCCAGTAGTGTGTTTTGAAGCAGAAGGCAACGCTGCGTCGTTGTCGTCTCTGCCGTCATCGTCCGCCAGCGGATACACGAGTTCGTCGACTCGACGAGAACTCTGACGCGCAGTGACGACACTTGTCCTTCCAAAGCCGGTCACACATTCTGCCGTATTTCTGGACTTCCAAGCATTAATTGTGTCTAACACAAGCACAAACATGCCAAACTACATTCAGTAGTAGATTTTCTTCTGTGTTCTCCTAGTCATTCGCAGCAACTTAATTGGATAAAATGTTCTCGGTACTCTAGCTACGTCACCACACGGTTTCAGCTATACGTACCTCCGTACAGTAATACATATGCCCAAGAAAAAGCACACACACACAGACATAATTTTAATTTTTGTCTGGGACAATGAATGACATTGTCCCAGAATTACATTTAAATGATTCCAGTCACCACATACGACTTAGATTTTCTCGTGGTTTTCCTTGATTGTCAGGTAAATACCGGTGGTTTTCCTTGATTGTCAGGTAAATACCGGAATTGGTAAGTCCTTGTCATGTCTTCCCAGTTAGGAACCCCATCTGTCCAACTATCAGTTCGCTTGGCACTAGCTGAAAGAAACGCAACTCTATAGTGGGTCCGAGTCTGAAACAGCCCGCTCTACTACTTGGAGTAAAAAAGAGGGTCACATCCATAGAGATAAAATTTTCGAACCTGGCCGTAATTGTCCTCAAAACTTTATCTCAGTTGATGCGACTTCTACTGAAAACATTTTACCCAGCTCCTCTTCTTCCTTTCCAACAAATTTTACGACGCATTCTGGCTCATGTCAATCACGGATTTAAATGTTTGATATTTCACAATTCATGTTACACACTTCTAGAGGTTGTAAGGGGGGACTTAGTAGATCAAGTTTTACACAGGAATCCCTGTCCAGAAAAGTCATCCAATGACGCTACAGAGCGTCAAAGATATAGGCGCCGGCGCGTGTAAATGTATGTATACACAGGGCTATTCCGTGATAATGTTACAAACCTTCAAGGATGATAGAGACGGATAAATGTATGAACCATAGGTAGGGGTTCCTGTACCGGATATGAACGAACCGAATGTTATAAGCGAAAATCGTTCTTATATTTCTGACAGTGGAATACATGTATCGGTACTGCTGTTGCTAAAACTGCAAGGTGTGCAATTTTCAGAGGTGGTAGTATGGACTAAAACAAGAAAAAATGTCTAGTAAACATGGGATCTAAAATGCATACCTTAAGACTATGAGCATGTGTTCAGTAGAGGAGAGGTGTTTGACAGTAGCGAAGATGAACACGTGCTCGTAGTCCCTCAGGTATGAATTTTAGAGCCCACGTTTACTGGACGCTTTTCTCTTGTCTTAGTCCATCCTGTCGGTTCTTAAATTTGCTTGTGCTACAAATGGCGTTCAAAAAGTTTTGCACAGTCGTCTCTAATTTTTTTAAATTTTTGCAGGAGGAGAATGAAATTTTTGTGAAGGTACTTGGAACATTTAGCTATACATTGAGGCTACTCAATGTAGCATCCATCAGCAGTGACGCATCTGCCTCAACGTTCTTTCCGTGATGTAAATGCACTTTGGTAAAATTCTGGGAACTGAGTTTTACACCATCGCTTGACACAGGTTCAAAATGGTTCAAATGGCTCTGAGCACTATGGGACTTAACTGCTGTGATCATCAGTCCCCTTCAACTTAGAACTGCTTAAACCTAACTAACCTAAGGACATCACACACAGCCATGCCCGAGGCAGGATTCGAACCTGCGACCGTAGCGGCCACGCGGTTCCAGACTGTAGCGCCTAGTAACGCACGGCCACTCCGGCCGGCCTTGACACAGGAAATAAGGTCTTTCCTACTATCAAATGTTTTACCGCGCAGATGGACCTTCAGACGACCAAAGAGGTAACAATCAGACGGAGCCAAGTCCGGACTGCGGGGAGGATAAGGAACAATTTTCCAACCCATTTTCCTGATTTTCTCCTGCGTCATAAGGGCTGTATGGGGTGTGGCATTGTCATGGTGTAGTCTGATGAGCTGACCCTGAAGCTGTGGTCTGTGGGTCTTGAGGGCACGTCACAGCATGTCCAGCTACGAACATTAACGGTCCCGGTTAATTGTGGAGCCAGGTTCCAAAAAGTCAATAAAAAAGACACCACACTGATCCCAGAAGGAGGCGGCCATCAACTTTCGGCCTGCTGTTCGTGAAAGTCTTGGTTTCTTCTTCCGAGGGGAACCCTGATGACGCCACTCCATGGACTGGGTTTTGCATTCAGGTTCGGACAAAAAAAAACATGTTTCATCCTGTGTAATGACACTATCAAAACACTGTTTCCACTCTTCAGTATAGGTCTTCATGAGACCCTCGCACACATTCTTCCTCATCGATTTCATTTCTCTTGCTACGGTCGCAGGTTCGAATCCTGCCTCGGGCATGGGTGTGTGTGATGTCCTTAGGTTAGTTAGGTTTAAGTAGTTCTAAGTTCTATGGGACTTATGACCTAAGATGTTGAGTCCCATAGTGCTCAGAGCCATTTGAACCATCATTTCTCTTGTCAATAATCTAGGCACCCAACGTGCACAGATTCTTCTGTACCCTAGTGACTGTGCCAGTGATACCACACTACCCAATGACAAGCGAGTCATTTTAGCAAGCTGTCGTGTCGTCACACTTCTGACACTTTGAATGATTCGATCAATGGTCTCCTTATTCACATCACTGACTGCCGTCGATGATCTACCGCACCGTGGATTGTCCAGTAGAGAGAAATCACCTTCTTTAAACCCCTGCGACCAGCGCTGGATACTGCTGCGATCGACTGTGGCCTCCCTATAAACAGGGAGCAACTTCCTGTGAATCGATGTGGCAGAGTCATGGAAGGTCTTGAAGAGGCACTCCATCACGGACCGTTGTCGCAACCTGACATCTACTTCCACTATGGCTCACCTATAAATAAAAGATAATACTTTTATGCACCAACTTATACCAAAATGTTCCAACTACGCTCCCAAAAAATTTCATTCTCCTCCTGCAAAAAATAAAAAAATTAGAGACGACTGTGCAAAACTTTTTGAACGCCCTTTGTACATTCTTGGCAGCAGTACTAGCGGTAAATGTATTCCACTCTCAGAGATATCGGAATGATTTTCGCCTGTAACTTTCGGATCTTCGTTTCCGGTACAGGGACCTTTGACTCAAATTGATACATTTATGCGTCTCCATTATCCTTGGAAATCTGTAACATCATCATCGAATCACCCTGTACATACACACACTTACAGGCGCCGGTGCCTTTAGCTCTGACGCTCTGTAACGTCGTTGGACATTTCCGTACATAGGTTTCTACTGTATGTTAAATTTCATCTACTGAATCTGCTCTACAATCTCTAGAAGTGTGTAACGTGAATTGTAAACTACACTCAATGAGAGGCAATGTCCCGATTGACTCATCATCACCCAGCCCGAACTGCTAAGGATAGAAACTTGAAATTTGGAGAGGGTGTTGATCTTATACCGTAGACGTCGTTTAAAAAGAGATTTTTCGGAGTTCCACTCCTAAGGGGTGAAATAGTGAATGAACTGTTTCTTGAAAATACGTCACCTACTAGATAGTGTCGGAAGTTCCATGCGGCTTTTCGCGGATGATGCTGTAGTATACAGAGAAGTTGCAGCATTAGAAAATTGCAGGGAAATGCAGGAAGATCTGCGGCGGATAGGCACTTGGTGCAATGAGTGGCAGCTGACCCTTAACATAGGCAAATGTAATGTATTGCGAATACATAGAAAGAAGGATCCTTTATTGTATGATTATATGATAGCGGAACAAACACTGGTAGCAGTTACTTCTGTAAAATATCTGGGAGTATGCGTACGGAACGATTTGAAGTGGGTTTAAATGCGAACATTTTTAGGTTAGGCTTTACCGTGACTGTTACTGACATTAAATGACACAACAAGTTTACTGTTACCAGTCACCGTTTTATTTTCTCCCACGACGCGTTTCGAAGGTTTAAACCTCCATCATCGGGTGGATTTACATTAGTTAGTATTACATATGTGTGTATGTTGTGTTACGATTATGACAAAAATGACAATATTTACAGTAGTATCATCTCTGTTTTCAGCAACTGCCTACACTCTTAAAAATACACACATGTGCACACATCCTAATATTTACCATAAATGGCCGGCCGAAGTGGCCGAGCGGTTCTAGGCGCTACAGTCTGGAACCGCGCCACCGCTACGGTCGCAGGTTCGAATCCTGCCTCGGGCATGGATGTGTGTAATGTCCTTAGGTTAGTTAGGTTTAAGTAGTTCTAAGTTCTAGGGGACTGATGACCACAGCAGTTAAGTCCCATAGTGCTTAGAGCCATTTGAACCATTTACCATAAATATTGACAGCCGCCAAGAGTACAAGAAATTGACCTCATTCACAGATAATTCATCACACCAACAGCTTGTACCCCTTGTCAGCTTAAAACTGTATGTACATCAACTACTGGCACAAACGTATATCTATCTGGATATTTTATAACATTAACCAGTGTACTACCCCAACCTTTAGGCAGATAATATATGCAACATGTAATCTTAAGACTCCTTGCCATGTAAATGTTTGCTCTCATATAATCACTTCTTCCTCTCTCTCTCTCTCTCTCTCTCTCTCTCTCTCTCTCTCTCACTCTTTCTTCAAAGAGTGTCATCTATGTATGATATTACTGCTGTAGCCAATATGATCATTGTAATTCAAGCCTGTAACATTTCACCTAATTGTTATTAGCAAGTATGAAGTTTAAGCCATTTTAACATTTCATCTGATTGCATAAACGAGTACGAATATTTAGCTGTTTTAACCTTTCAAAATTGGATTTATATACCACCTGAAGTACACACACATATATTGGACACCTCAAAACAAACACCTCCAAATGGTTTAAACGATTATTCTGTAATAATGTTGTTACGATGTATATTCTTTGTATTTTGCGATTATGTCTTCCCTTCTGCTGTACGAACCTTGCACCCAGCTGATTCCAGACGCCATATTTGTTTACAAATGTGGCAGTATACATGTGAAGTGTTACGACAGATAAAGGAACCTGTGACCACTGGAGGTACTCTAGTTTACTTATTAAAGTTTACCATTAGATATCAGTTTAATTTTTTGTCAAAAGTTGTCCAAAACCATATTCTGAAATAGTGTCTTGTTTCTCCACTAGGCAGTGCCAGAAGTTCCTCCAAAATCGTAACACAACATACACACATATGTAATACTAACTAATGTAAATCCGCCCGATGATGGAGGTTTAAACCTTCGAAACGCGTCGTGGGGAAAAATAAAACGGTGACTGGTAACAGTAAACTTGTTGTGTCATTTAATGATTTGAAGTGGAATGATCATATAAAATTAATTGTTGGTATGGCGGGTGCCAGGTTGAGATTCATTGGGAGACTCCTTAGAAAATGTGGCTTACAAAACACTCGTTCGGACTATACTTGAGTATTGCTCATCAGTGTGGGATCCGTGCCAGGTCGGGTTGACGGAGGAGATAAAGAGGATCCAAAGAAGAGCGGCGCGTTTTGTCACAGAGTTATTTGGTAAGCGTGATAGCGTTACGGAGATGTTTAGCAAACTCAAGTGGCAGACTCTTCAAAAGAGGCGCTCTGCATCGCGGTGTAACTTGCTGTCCAGGTTTCGAGAGGGTGCGTTTCTGGATGAGGTATCGAATATATTGCTTCCCTCTACTTATATCTCCCGAGCAGATCACGAACGTAAAATTAGAGAGATTCGAGCGCGCACGGAGGCTTTCCGGCAGTCGTTCTTCCCGCGAACCATACACGAGTGGAACAGGAAAGGGAGGTAATGACAGTGCCACATAAAGTGCCCTCCGCCACACACCGTTGGGTGGCCTGCGGAGTGTATATGTAGATGTTGATGTAGATGAAAGCAGTTTTGAAGATAGAACTACGATAGTTCGAATTTGGTTTCCTTGTAAGAAACAAAGAAATTTGTGTTTCACCATTGGAACTTAATCCACTATCGGGTGTAGTAGTGGCTGAATTTTTTTTTATAATAAAACACAACTAAAGCAATTTTTAAACCGACATCTATGAAAATTGGTATTTGACTTCTCGGTTGAAAATAAAAAAAATGTGTTTCATCGTTTTTGTAAATTCAACCCCTAAGGACTGTAAAATATAGGATAAAATGTTTTATGAAGATACTTCACTATCAAAACATTTTCAAAATTAAATCTATGAAAATTTGTATTTGAACTCTCGGCTAGAAGTAAAAGATTATATGTTTTGTCATTTTGGAAATTCAGTCCCTAAGGGATTGAAATAGGGGCTGGCTGATTCACTGACTAGTATCGCACAGCCAAAGCCGCCAAGGATAGAAACTTGAAACCTGAGAAGAGGGGGGATTGATCTGATACTGTAGGCATCGTTCCCCCTAAGAGTTGAAGTGCAGAATGAAAGAATTTTTAGAAAATATGTTGCTATTAAGGCAATTTTGATGCTAGATCTACGAAAATGGATATTTGTTTCTTGGTCAGAAATACAGAAATACCCTTACAGTGTTTTTGGAAATTCTACCCATAAGGAGAGAAAATAGGGGATGAGAGTTTTTATGGAAAATTTCATTATGACAGCATTTTCGAATCTAAATCTATGAAAATTTGTATTTGAGTTCTCTGTTAGAAAAAACGTACGTGTTTGAGACTTTTTGGAAATACAGTCTCCAAGTGGGTGAAATAGAGGACAAAAGTTTAAGAACATATTTCGTCATATTAAAACGATTTAAAGCAAAATCTATGAAAATTGGTATTTGACTTCTCGGTTACATATAAAAAAATATGTTACAAGAATGAAAGTTTCAATGTAAATATCAGCACAAGAACTCAAAGGGATGGTTAACGAAAATCTCGGACTACAGCTACCAGAATCACTTTTGGCCAGAAGTACATTCGTAAAAGATTGTGCTTCTATGGGCTTGAGTCGAGTGAAAACTATAGAAGGTGATGCAATTTGTGGACAACATAAAAATTTTATTAAAGAAAAGAAATCTGTGCAGCGAAGCAGCGGGCGCTAAGTTAAACTTTCTAGAAAGGAAGAAAGATTTGGGTTCAACGCCCCTTCAACGACGAGGTCATTAGGAGCGGTCTCTGTCTAGGTCTCTCCGTCGTTCTTCAACCCACTGGTGCGTATCCATGAACTGTTACATGGCTCTCCCACTTCCTCTTGCCATCTTTTACATTATTTATGCTAAGAACTTAAAATCCTTCTCTGACTACTTTACTTCTTATTACGTATTGCATAGCCTTTGAACGATCTGTGGAATTCATCTTTGCTGCCTCTCTCTTTCGTTCTGCATAATCCCTTCCTCCAATCTTCTTTTTCTCGTCGTAAGTACATCAGCGCCGCCAACATAAATAATAATTCTGTGTTGAGCTCAGACACTGAAAACTTTCTTTTAATATAAATGAAAAGCACAAACATGTGGTCGTTGTGTTCTGTTTATATAGTTAATCAGTTTCCGGCCGCATGAGCCTATACCTGTGACTAATTCAGTGACAATGTCAATTTCATTTAAAGTGATATCCTTTTCTGTTGTTTTGCTGCACGTATACGTCTTCTCCTCCGCAAGCCGTAATTCTTTGCTAGTTAGCCTCCTCTTCTTCCGCCACGCGCACCACACACACACACACACACACACACACACACAGACCTTTTCAGGTTTCTTCTTAAAGTGCCCTGGTACGTTCCTTTTACATACTTATAGTTCGGCTGAAAAATATTTTCTGTTATGTCACAGCTGCTCTTTTGAAGACGACTTTACTCCGTTTTTGAATCTCACGCTCCATATGCAATATCATTTTGAAAGATATTCACCAGCAAAGTATTCTCTTTGATGAACAACGCCAGCTGCACTTTGATGAATGTCTTGTAAACTGAAAACCGCTTAACTAAATAAAACAGTATTGTCAAACATCCACATTTTTTCCCTTTTCATCCATAAATTGATGTTGCTCTATCGAACAGCAACAGATGAAGCAGTTAAGTAGGAAACTTACATGAAAGCTTTATGAAGAAAATTAAGGTCGCAAGGTCTTCAGTACCTCACTTAAGTAAAGAAATAATGGAACAGACATAACTTATTGAAACATGAAATTCTGTTCTTGTTTCCCCTTACTGATTACGTTTAGTTTTTTCGCACATAACCCTTGCCAACTGCACAACATCAAAATTCATAATCTGACTACCAAAGCTGCATAGCTGAATAATTTTCTGAATGTCATTGGCAAATATCTTTAGCATTTGCTAAAAAGCTAGCATAATCAATACAGATAAATTGATGACACGTACAAAAATAGCTTGTATAGATTGTTGTTGTTGTTATGGTTTTCAGTCCTGAGACTGGTTTGATGCAGCTCTCCATGCTACTCTACCCTGTACAAGCTTCTTCATCTCCCAGTACCTACTGCAACCTACATCCTTCTGAATCTGCTTAGTGTATTCATCTCTTGGTTTCCCTCTACGATTTTTACCCTCCACGCTGCCCTCCAATACTAAATTGGTGATCCCTTGATGCCTCAACACTGTCCTACCAACCGATCCCTTCTTCTAGTCAAATTGTGCCACAAACTTCTCTTCTCCCCAATCCTATTCAATACTTCATCATTAGTTACGTGATCTACCCATGTAATCTTCAGCATTCTTCCGTAGCACCACATTTCGAAAGCTTCTATTCGCTTCTTGTCTAAACTATTTATCGTCCATGTTTCACATCCATACGTGGCTACACTCCATACAAATACTTTCAGAAACGACTTCCTGACACTTAAATCTGTACTCGATGTTAACAAATTTCTCTTCTTCAGAAACGATTTCCTTGCCATTGCCAGTCTACATTTTATATCCTCTCTACTTCGACCATCATCAGTTATTTTGCTCCCCAAACAGCAAAATTCCTTTACTACTTTAAGTGTCTCATTTCCGAATGTATTTCCCTCAGCATCACCCGACTTAATTCGACTACATTCCATTATCCTTGTTTTGCTTTTGTTGATGTTCATCTTATACCCTCCTTTCAAGACACTGTCCATTCCGTTCAACTGCTCTTCCCTTTGCTGTCACTGACAGAATTACAATGGCATCGGCGAACCTCAAAGTTTTTATTTCTTCTCCATGGATTTTAATACCTACTCCGAATTTTTCTTTTGTTTCCTTCACTGCTTGCTCAATATACAGATTGAATATCATCGGGGAGAGACTACAACCCTGTCTCACTCCCTTCCCAACCACTGCTTCCCTTTCATGTCCCTCGACTCTTAAAACTGCCATCTGGTTTCTGTACAAATTGTAAATAGCCTTTCGCTCCCTGTATTTTACCCCTGCCACCTTCAAAATTTGAAAGAGCGTATTCCAGTCAACATTGTCAAAAGCTTTCTCTAAGTCTACAAATGCTAGAAACGTAGGTTTGCCTTTCCTTAACCTAGCTTCTAAGATAAGTCGTAGGGTCAGTATTGCCTCACGTGTCCCAACATTTCTACGGAATCCAAACTGATCTTCTCCGAGATCGGCTTCTACTAGTTTTTCCATTCGTCTGTAAAGAATCCGCGTTAGTATTTTGCAGCCGTGACTTATTAAACTGATAGTTCGGTAATTTTCACATTTGTCAACACCTGCTTTCTTTGAGATTGGAATTATTATATTCTTCTTGAAATCTGAGGGTATTTCGCCTGTCTCATACATCTTGCTCAGCAAATTGTAGAGTTTCGTCAGGACTGGCTCTCCCGAGGCTGTCAGTAGTTTTAATGGAATGTTGTCAACTCCCGGGGCCTTGTTTTGACTCAGGTCTTTCAGTGCTCTGTCAAACTCTTCAGGCAGTATTATATCTCCCATGTCATCTTCATCTACATCCTCTTCCATTTCCATAATATTGTCCTCAAGTACATAGCCCTTGTATAGACCCTCTATATACTCCTTCCACCTTTCTGCTTTCCCTTTTTTGCTTAGAACTGGTTTTCCATCTGAGCTCCTGATATTCATACAAGTGGTTCTCTTTTCTCCAAAGGTCTCTTTAATTTTCCTGTAGGCTGTATCTATCTTACCCCTAGTGAGATAAGCCTCTACATTCTTACATTTGTCCTCTAGTCATGCCTGCTTAGCTATTTTGCACTTCCTGTCGATCTGTCGTATAGTTTATCTCATACAAAACAGTACACGCTAGAGATAAATATATTTTGAAAAGGCGTTTCGTGTACTTCACTGGAGATGGTTATCTGTACAATACGACTTGGGCAATAAACAAATAAAAATTACTGTTTTTGAGAGTTTGTGTCAATGCAGACGGTATAAGTTTCAATCTTAAGCAAGAACAGAGCACTGGAGTGATTCTCCGCCAAACGTTGTCCACTTCGCCACCAGGTGCGCGAGCGGTCTATCTCCAGAAAGGGGAGCGCCCTTAGCAAAGAGGGTCCCTCCAATATATAAGGCCTATAGGGAGACGGATAAAATGGGCAGCAGGATGGCGCAGTGGGAGCGCATTGGGCTGTTAACCCGAAGGTCCGTGGATCAAAACCACGTCCTGCTACAAATTTTAATTTCTTGAGTTCTGTTACGCTTTAATGCAACAGAGTATAATAGCAACACCGAAACACTTCTGCCTGCTTCTGTGATTTATGCTCAGCTCATTTTCTTCCAGACACTAGCAACACTGGTTGAACAGCTAAATCGATTATAATTTACAAACCATTTTCGTTTGGCTTCTCCACCCACTCCTCCACTTATTCTCATTCTGACTGCAAACACATTAGACTTGCCTTAATAGGGAACATTATCCACCTTCAGAATGAGTGTTTCGTTCTGGAATACTTAGTGATATGACTCCTTTTCGGGCGCACCACAGTTACCCTGTGACTTAGACGCAATCTCTTGCATGCTTTGACCCACCCTCTTGCACCGACTCACATCCCATGTTAAAAGTCGTCTAACCCGCGTTGAGTTGCACACTCGTCTGTAATAGACCGCTCAGAAATCGCTGCTACATTCGCGCAAGAGCCGCGTCTAGAAGGAACATTCCGGCGTTTACACGACACGTCTTCGGATCATACGTCCCTTCCCGTGATTTTCTGCCACTCAGTTCATACATAACATTCACTTTACGACAGGAGCCATATCTCTCCATCACAGCAGGTACTTACATTTCAGTTTTCTTCACATCCACATTTATGATTCGCTGACGAGTAAGGGAAGAAAGCACAACAATGTAGCGAATTTTATATTGGGAACTGTGATTTTATTATTATTTATGTTATGGCCTTCATTGGACCACTCTAGTCAAAAATACAAAGTTGTAAACAAGTTGTTACACAGGGATACAATTTGGTCAACAACAACTTAATATGATATTTAGGTAATATAATTATTAGAGTCTATTGTTATATGAAAGGTGTTTTGCTCTTCTGTATGCGCAATATTTCTTCATTCTTTCAGATATTTTCTTTCTTTCTTCATCTGAGACCATTCTTCCTGTACTCCTTTTATTGATTTTCATTTGTAGTTTGGTTTGCGGATCTTGCAGTATTCTGGTTTTCTCTGTCTTCTTTTTTAGATCATCTACTGTAATTTGAAGTTCTTTTATATCTTCCTTAATTTCTGTGATCCATTTAATGTTGCTCTTGTTATTCCACAATTTTTGTATTATTTTTTTACTAATTCTGTTTTCTGGAGTTCTCATCAGATATCCAAAGAATGAGATGCATTTCTTCCTGATTGTGCTCATGACTGGTTCTATTTTCTTATATACTGTTTCATTTGATGCTATTCTCCAACGTCCATTTATTTTATACTGTTTATTTATACATGTCCTAATTATTCTTCTTTCTATTTTTAGTGTTCTGTCAATTTCTGCTGTATTAGTTGTTTTGAAGATAGTTTCAGCTGCATTTCTGGTTGTGTAACTGTTTTGTAGCGTTTTAATTTTGCATATATAGATAGGCTTTTCTGTTGTATGTAGTTTTGGTAATGTAATTTGCGTAGTTCAGTTTTTTTATTCTATTCTGCCATGATGGCTTCTCATTTAGATTGTATGTTATTTATGTGATTTATTAAGTTTAACATGTAGTCGTCGTTTGCCTTCAAACCAAATAACTGTCCGTTGTTTCTTTAGCGACTTTCGTCTTTGGATTGTCAACTTTCAAACATTGGTTGTACACAATTATAGACTTTTATAGATGAATCACCATAATGGGCAGTAGAGCAGCCATACCTTCGTATTTTAAAATGATTTTTATTCGAGCTGGGGTACTTACATTGCTAGTTTTACAGTGAGACAGGCAGCTAGCACCATATCAACCAGTTCGCCTTTAGTTTTTGCTGTGGATCCATACACCGCACCAACAGGAAAAAAATCAATAATAGTAATATCTGGTTATCGTGCTGGCTATGGGGTAGGACATCCCCTTCCAGTCCAACGATGGGGAATTTGTTATTCTGATGCTCACGAACGTTAATATCGAAACTGGAATGAGCTGTAACGTGTTGAGACAACATCCTCTCACCGCTAACCAGAGGTGCAGTCTTCAACAACTGCAGCAGCACGTCTCCAATGAACACCAGGTAAAGTGCAACACTGATGCGATCAAACGAGGAGTCAGAAAATAAAATCCTATTAGCTGACCCTGTACAATTTCAGATGATAAGCAAAAGTCGAGGGGAAAGAAAGGGAAACAGGGGTTGAGAAGGGAGTGAGACAGGGCTGTAGCCTATCCCAAATGTTATTCAATCTGTACATTGAGCATGTAGTAAACGAAGTCAAAGAAAAATTGGGACAAGGAATTAAAGTTCAGGGAGAAGAAGTAAAAACTCTTAGGTTTGCCGATAATACTGTAATTCTGTCAGAGGCAGCAAAAGACTTGGAAGAGCAGTTGAACGGAATGAACAGTGTCATGAAAGGAGGATGTAAGATGAATATAAACAAAACGAAAACAAGGCTAGTGAATTTTAGTCGAATTAAATGAAAAGCTAAAAGCAGTAGATGAATTTTTGTTGTGTAAGACAAAATGATGAGGTCCCTAGTAAACAGGATGTAAAATGAAGACTGGCAACGACAAGAGAGGCGTTTCTGAAGAAGAGAAATATTTTAACACCTAATATAGATTTGATTTGGAGAGCACCTAATATAGATTTGATTTGGAGAGTAGCATTTAATGGAAGAGAAACATGGACGATAAATAGTTTAGACAAGAATAGAATAAAATCTTTTGAACTGTGGAGCTACAGAAGAATGCTGAAAATTAGGTGGGTGATCTAATACCTAATGAGGAGTTACAGAGTCGGGGTGGGAAAAAAGAAATTTGTATCCCAACTTGACTCAAAGAAGCCTCAGTTGATACAGCACTAATTTAATACTTGTGGGGGAGTGTGTGTGTGGGGGTGGGGAAAAATCCTGGAGGGAGACCAAGAGACGAATACAGCAAACAGATTCCAAAGGATGTAAGTTGTAGAAATTATCCGTAGATGAAGAGGCTTGCACAGGGCAGAGCAGCATGGAGAGCTGCATCAAACCAGTCTTCGGACTAAACACCACAAAAATAACAACAACAAAGGACCGTTAACAGTGGCCTGAGATGAGTTTAGCGTATTAGTCGGGCATAATTTATTGCACTTGCGACCGTGCACAATTGTATTCATATCATTCATAGTGCGATGCATTTTTCTTAGTCATCATGATAGTTGTTTATTTTACCGTCACGGCCTAATTCTGATAACGGTCTTAGGAGGCCAAGTGCGCATCGAGGTCGTGTAGTACGCGTTTCCGTCATACGAGACATGAAGATTGCAGCATATTAATCATTGAAAGTCTAGCACTGCACCACTGCGCTGAATAATTCGTTGAAATACTCTGTCCTGGTTCCAAACTCATTTCCCACCACTGTTCACATGTTGCTTACTTTAGTGAATTATTCAAAGTGTGCACTGACAAATCGTGGTGAGATTTCTTATGATCGTTCTCCTACAGCATGATCTCCTCGTGATTTTCGGTACAAAACACATTTCTCGAAGAAAAGAAGAGAATTAAGATTATCAACTTATTATTATTACACATTTGGGCCCTTAGAAAGGTATTTACCCTGAACTTTACATGATTATTCAATTTTTTTCTTTTTTGCTTCGTCTTTTTCTCTACCCAAAATCTCTTCATTCTTTGACTGTGTTCCTGTTTCCTTTTCTCTGTCCACATTTTCCCCGCTTTCTTTCTTTCTTGTAATTCAGATTGCGTGTTCATAATTTTGTTTCTAGTTTCGTCTCTTATATTTGGCATTTCCCCACTGATTCCTGCTTGTTTAAGATTGTTCTCTATTTCTTAAAATCAACAGGTAGTTTTGTTTGAGATGTTTACTACATCTAAATCCTCTTTGTGAGTCTGTCGTTGTTCATTCTGTGTTGATGTCCATAGAATATTAGTCAACGTTTTCTGATTATTTCTGTAATTCTGTAAGTGTGTTTGTACGAGGGTCGTTCAATAACTGATGCACCACTTTTTTCTGAATGTAGGTTCGTTTTGTTCAGGGTTCAAAAACACCATGTTATTCCCCAATCTTTTGTCTACAAAACGCTAGTTATCAACATAATCTCCGTACAATGCGACGGCCTTACGCCACCTTCCTGTGTAGACTAGAATACCCGCATCGTACCCCTCTACTGGTTGAGGTGGGAGCCAACGTCTTGCTGCGTCAATAACCTGTCCATCGCTCAAGTACTGATTTCCGTGGAGTGTATCCTTCATTGGTCCAAAAAGATGGAAGTCGGAAGGTGCGACACTGTAGGGTGGATGAGGAACAATAGCCCACTGAAAATTTATGAGCTCTCCTCGGGTACCCAGTCTTGTATTAGGTCTTACGTTGCCATGGAGAGAGCCAACCGGAGTGGCCGAGCGTTTCTAGGAGCTTCAGTCTGGAACCGCGCGACCGCTACGGTCGCAGGTTCGAATACTGCCTCGGGCATGGACGTGTGTCATATCCTTAGGTTAGTTAGTTTTAAGTAGTTCTAAGTTGTAGGGGACTGATGACCTCAGATGTTAAGTCCCATAGTGCTCAGGACCATTTTTGAGTCCCAAAAGACCGTCGCCATGATTTTACCGGCTGAAGGTGCAGCTTTGAACTTTTTCTTCGGAGGAGAGATAGTGTGGCAACACTCCTTGATTGCCGTTTTGTTTGCGGTCCGAAGTGATGAACCCATGTTTCATGACACTACCAGCCTCGTAACGTGCAAGCAATTTCGCACATACGGTTCTTCGATGATTTTTTTCGTCTTCTGTTAGGATCCAAGTAAACAAGCGGGCACACATTTTTGAGCACCAGAACTGGTGGATGAGTGTGCAGGACTAGCAAGAGTAACGTCCAGCTGTGCAGCGAGGTGTTTGATTGAGGACCGCGGATCACCTCGAATTTGCCGAGAAAAAAATGTGTTGTATTTTTTACTCGTCGCCTCCCGTATAACTTTCGTTGGTCTCTTCATCCATATACCGTCTCTGTAAACCCCTCCAAAATGTTTTGAGGCTTTTATGTTCTCCTTTTTTCTGTCTTTTTAGTGCCCGATGCTCCGATTATGGTCGTTTCTGATGTGTAGAGTGCTTCTGGTAGTACAGCAGTAGCACACCATCATGTCTGAGACTAACACGCTACTGGCCATTAAAATTGCTACACCAAGAAGAAATGCAGATAATAAACGGGTATTCATTGGACAAATATATTATACTAGAACTGACTTGTGATTACATTTTCAAGCAATTTGGATGCATAGGTCCTGAGGAATCAGTACCCAGAACAACCACCTCTGGCCGTAATAACGGCCTTGATACGCCTGGGCATTGAGTCAACGACAGCTTGGATGGCGTGTACAGATACAGCTGCCCATGCAGCTTCAACACGATACCACAGTTCATCAAGAGTAGTGACTGGCGTATTTTGACAAGCCAGTTGCTCGGCCACAATTGACCAGACGTTTTCAATTGGTGAGAGATCTGGAGAATGTGCTGTCCAGGACAGCAGTCGAACATTTTCTGTATCCAGAAAGGCCCGTACAGGACCTGCAACATGCACCGATGCTGACTGCTCTTCATGAACGACGAAGTCCTGGATTTGTACACCAACACTGCAACAGCACGTCCACTGAGTGGTGAAAGAGGGCCTTTTCGGTTGAATCACGTTTCATGCGCCAACAGACTGATGTCCTTTGGCGTATACAACTTGAAACGTCTCAAAGCAAACAAAGAGGAAGCATTGTGGTCTGAAGTATGTTTACATGGCATTCCTTGGGTGATTTCATGATTCTGGAAGGCACAATGAGTGGACACAGGTATGCATCTATTCTTGGGGACCATGTCCACCTGCACACGCAGTTTGCTTTTCCTCAGCAAGATGGTATCTACCAGCAGGGCAATGCAAGATCTCACGCAGCTCGCAGTATGCGTGCGTGATTCGAAGAGCACCAGGATGAGTTTATCGTACTCCCTTGACCACCAGACTCCCGTGATTTAAACCCAATCGACAGCACTGTTCCCATCATGAATCCTGTACGAGAAATGTACTACAGCTGGCCACGGCACTCAAGCCGGCATGCCTTCACTTACCTTCTGAAAACTTGATGATTCTCATTCTGAACGTCTCACAGAGGTCCGTGCTGGAAAAACTGGTCACTCAAGCTTTTGACAGATGATCGCAATAATGTGACCGAACAGAGTAAATTGGGGCAAACTGCTGCTATGTACTGAATGAGAATGTTGTTGTTGTGGACTTCAGTCCAGAGACTGGTTTGATGCAGCTCTCCATGCTACACTATACTGTGCAAGCTTCTTCATTTCCCAGTACCTACTGCAACCTGCTTAATGCATTTATCTCTTGGTCTCCCTCTACGATTTTTACCCTCCACGCTGCCCTCCAATACTAAATTGGGGATCCCTTGATGCCTCAGAACATTCCATACCAACCGATCCCTTCTTCTAGTCAAGTTGTGCCACAAACTCTCCTACTCCTCAATTCTATTCAGTACCTCCTCATTAGTTATGTGATCTACCCATCTGAACTTCAGCATTCTTCTGTAGCGCCACATTTCGAAAGCTTCTATTCTCTTCTTGTCCAAACTATTTATCGTCCATGTTTCGCTTCCATACATGGCTACACACCATACAAATACCTTCAGAAACGACTTCCTGACCCTTAAATCTATACTCGATGTTAACAAATTTCTCTTCTTCAGAAATGCTTTCCTTGCCCTTGCCAGTCTACATTTTATATCCTCTCTACTTCGACCATCATCAGTTATTTTGCTCCCCAAATAGCAAAACTCCTTTACTGCTTTAAGTGTCATTTCCTAATCTAATTCCCTCAGCATCACCCTACTTAATTCGACTACATTCCATTATCCTCGTTTTGCTTTTACTGATGTTCATCTTATATCCTCCTTTCAACACTCTGTCCATTCCGTTCAACTGATCTTCCAGTTCCTTTGCTGTCTCTGACAGAGTTACAAAGTCATCGGCAAACCTCGAAGTTTTTATTTTTTCTCCATGGATTTTTATACCTACTCCGAATTTTTCTTTTGTTTCCTTTACTGCTTGCTCAGTATACAGATTGAATAACATCGGGGAGATGCTACAACCCTGTCTCACTCCCTTCCCAACCACTGATTCCTTTTCATGTCCCTCGACTCTTATAACTGCCATCTGGTTTCTGTACAAATTGTAAATAGCCTTTCGCTCCCTGTATTACACCCCTGCCACGGTCAGAATTTGAAAGAGAGTATTCCAGTTATTGTTGGCATCCAGTATTGTTATAGGTGGACAAATTATTGAAGAAGTAGAAGAGGTAAAAAATCTAGGGTACATCTTAAATACTCCTAGTGAGATGATGCAGAGCTAAATTGCCAAGTTTCCGTCATGTCTGTGGAACCATACAACGTACATTAAAACAGGAAGTATGCCATGCATCGTGACAAAACTACATTGAATTGACAAACCCGTGTAATCTAAATTCATTCACGGCTAGAGGTGACACGAGTATGGTTAAAATTAACGGCAGTGATTGTCATATCTAACTAATAGAACTCCACACTAATTTCTTGTTCTGGAAAATAATTTATATGAGCAGTTGGGAAAGCTGTTCAATGAGTGTTGAGCCGAGGCTTGCAGAACAGGGGTGAGAGAGCCTGTGTCAGGTCGTTAGGGGGCCGCAGTCCTGTACAAAAGACGGGCGCCACCACAGCGAAGGGAGGATGAGAAGCCAGGTAGGAGCCACGGAGTCCGGTATCTCGTATGTGGGACGAGATCTGCCGGACAGGCTGCGTCGGTATTTGCGTCCTAAATGGCGGAAAGCCACTGAGTATCGAAAAATTGTTTTTTGACGTGGCGTGCCAACCAGTGCCAGGGAGGAGCGACTTAGAGCGACAGACTGTCCAGTATCGTAATGCATTGTGCCCTACAGGAAGTCCGTATTCTAAGAACCACTGGGCATGAGACGGTTCAGCTATAAGATCTGTAAGATGAAGCGTGGTACCTGCAGCCGTCAGGATGGTACCATGCTTACTGAAGTGTTATAGACTCTGCTAAGAAACAGTAAGAGCAGCTACCATTGCATAATACAATGAAGAGCCAAAGAAACTGCTACACCTGCCTAATATCGCGTAGGACCCTCGCGGGCACGCAGAAGTGCCCCAACACGACGTGGCGGACTCGACTAATATCGGAAGTAGTGCTGGCGGGGATTCACACCGTGAACCCTGCAGGGCTGTCCGTAATTCCGTAAGAGTACGACGGGGTTGAGATCTCTTGCGAACAGCACGCTGCAAGGCATCCAATATATGCTCAATAATGTTCGTGTCTGGGGAGTTCGGTGGCCACTCAGAAGAGTGTTCCTGGAGCCACTCTGTAGCAATTGCGGACGTTTGAGGTGTCGCATTGTCCTGCTGGAATTTCCCAAGTCGGCCGGAATGCACAATGGACGTGAATGAATGCAGGTGATCAGATTGGATTATCTAGACGTATCAGGGGTCCCATATCACTCCAAGTGCAAACGCCCCACACGATTACAGGGCCTTCACCAGTTTGAACAGTCCCCTGCTGACACGCAGGGTCCATGGAGTCATGAGGTTGTCTCCCTACACGTACACGTCCATCTGCTCGGTTACGATTTGAAACGAGAGTCGTCCGAACAGGCAACATGTTTCCATTTATCAACAGTCCAATGTCGGTGTTGACGGGCCCAGGCTAGGCGTAAAGCTTTGTGCCGTGCAGTCATCAAGGGTACACGAGTGGGTCTTCGACTCCGATAGCCGATATCCATGATGTTTTGTTGAATGGTTCGCACACTGGCACTTGTTGATGGTCCAGCACTGAAATCTGCAGCAACTTTTGGAAGGGTTGCTCTTCTGTCATTTTGAACGATCATCTTCAATCTTCATCGGTCGCGTTCTTGCAGGATCTTTCCTCCGGCCGCAGCGATGTCGGAGATTTCATGTTTTACCGGATTGCTGATATTCGCGGTACACTCGTTGTCCTACGGGAAATCCCCACTTCATCGTTACCTCGGAGATTCTTTGTCCCATCGCTTGTGAGCCGACTAACAACACGTCAGTCACTTAATTCTTGATAATCTGTCATTTTAGTAGCAGTAAGCGATCTAATAACTGCGCCAGACACTTGTCTTATATTGGCACTGCCGACCGCAGCGCCGTATTCTGCCTGTTCACCTATCTTTGTATTTGAGTACGCATGCCTCATTGCCTGAAATAAGACATATTGTGGGCGTCAGAGCTTGTCTGTTTCAGAGCTCCAGCAATCGTGAGCTCAATACATCCTCAATCAAGGCATGTGTGATTCCCTCTGTAGTTCTTCCTTTCCTCCTTGGTTTACATTCAGCAATCATTGCGTGACATCCGCGAAACGTATTCACCTCAAACTCATTATCCGAAATTTGTCAGTGTTGACATTTTAATTACACTGTAACCTGTTTTAATATTTAATGAACATAATGGCCCTTTGTCTTCCTGTACTTGTTTTTAATTTGAAATGTACAGGCACTTGTAATAAATAGGTCTTTACAGTGACTATTATTTCGCACAGTACTTTCATGATTTCCCCATCTTTTGCATAGTTATAAGTTCATCACCGATGTTTCTTGTATATTAGGGCCATCCTTGTTCAAATAATTCAGTTCATTAAGTTAGCCCTTGTGTGAGAACTGTTCAGGTTATCCTATGGCAAGCGATCTTTTTTATGGGTAAGTTCAGCCGATACAAGCCAGTCTGGCGTCCTCTGGCATTTGTCGATTGCTCAGCCATAACCTCATACTAAGCGTCTCTGTGCTTGCGAATGCTGGAACCTAACATCTGATCAGTTACCATACGGCTAATCAAATCATCTCAGATGAAGTTCCTACGGTTACAAATACATATTAATTATTGGATCATAAAAGAAACAGCGATGAAAGATAAGAACTAAATGTTGGACCCTTTACAGCTATAATGAAAAATGCAAACCAAACTGGTAAAACCATGTCCAAAATATGTCTAATAGCGGGATAACTGAGGCTGCGATATTATATATTCCGCTAGGAAAGAGAAACGTTGGACGTCCCTCAAAGAGATGGCTTGAACAATTCAGAGGCGGAAATTACCCACATTCCTATCTATTGCTATAAATTACTTCCGATTAGGATGGTTTTCCACAAAATATAGGTAGCTGACAGACACGTGCCTCACGTGCATCATTCATTCAGGACATGGCAGCAGGTGAAAGATCCATTTGTGAACATCGGTTCCTCGTCTCAAAATACACATTTTAGGATCCTCTACAGTTTTGACCTTAAAAACTGGCGTATTGTCTATAAATTTTATCTCAAACTGGAACCTCCCCAGTACTGTTACAAAGCAGCAAACTATAGTATCCAAATAGAGCTCAGGCTCAGATTGTTCTCTTCAATATGAAAGGTCTGGCAAATTTTCTTAAAATCCTAGCGCCACTTCAAGCATTGTTATCCAGGCAGCATGCTGGTGGGAGCCTCTAACACATTAAAATGGCGATAAGCGATAGATGGTGCTGGCAGAACGTAAGCGGAAAGTTATTGCTTTGGAAGCCAGGAATCAAAAATTTCTCGCTCCTACTCGTTACCTCCATGCAGCTTGTGGAATGGACTCTCCAGGACCGTTATTCACTTATGAGCCGAAACATTATGACCACTGTCCACCAGGGACTGCATGCCGTATGACTACGTTATATCGACGCGCAAGTCGCCGAAGTGGCGTCAAATCGAAAGACTTGCACCAGGCGAGCGGTCTACTCGACGGGAGGCCCTCGTCTTACGCCATTTTTATTACTACGTTATGTGCACTTAAGGCAACGAGGGAAGTTTATAAACATGAATGGGAAATTACCTTAGCGACCATATTCACTGAGGTACAAAAGTCATGGTATAGAGATACGCACTTATGCAAATGAAGGCAGTACCCCGTACACAATGTACAAAACGGCAATACATTGGCAGCACTTTTACGTGAAAAGTTTGCGGCGTGATTATGGCAGCAAGACGGGAATTAACAGACCTTGAACGCAGTGGCATTTAGAACTAGACGTATGGGAGATCCCATTTCGGAAATGATTAGGGAATTCAATATTCTGAGACCCTCAGTGACAAGTGTGCGCTTAGAATACAAAGTAGTACAGCATACGCAAGGTATAAAAGGGCAGTGCGTTGTCGGAGCTATCATTTATACTCGGGTCATTCACGTGAAAAGGATTGCGACGTGATTGTGGCCGCAGGATGGAAAGTAACAGACTTTGAACGTGGATTGCTAGTTGGAGCTAGACACGTGAGACATTTCGTTTCATAAATCGCTAGGGGATTCAATGTTTCGAGATCCACAGTGCTAAGAGTGTGCCGAAAATACCAGATTTCAGGCATTACCTCTCACCATGGACAAGGTAAAGGCCGACGGCGTTCACTTAACGACCGAGAGCAGCGGCGACTGTGTAGAGTTCTCAGTGCTAACAGACAAGTAGAAAGCGTAAAATAACCGAAAAATCAATATGGGACGTACGAAGAACGTATCTGTTAGGACAGTACGGTTCAATGGGCTATGGCAGCAGACAACTGACGTGAGTGGCTTTTGCTGATAGCACAACATTGCCTGCAGCGCCTCTCCTGGCCCCGTGACCATGTCGGTTGGACTCTAGACGGTTGTAAAACCATAGCTTGATCAGATGAGTCCCATTTTAAGTAAGTAAGAGCAGATGGTAGGGTTCGAGTGTGGCGCAGATGGCATGAAGCCATGGACGCAAGTTTTCAACGATGCATTGAGCAAGATGGTGTGGGCTGCGTTTATATGAAATGTACAGCGTCCTCTGGTCCAGCTGAACCGATTATTGACTGGAAATGGTTATGTTAGTTTACGTGGAGATCATTCGCAGCCATTCATGGACTTCGTGTTCCCAAACAACTATAGAATTTTTATAGATGAAGATGCCTTATGTCACCGGCTCGCAGTTGTTCGCGATTGGTTTGAAGAAAATTATGGGCAATTCTAGCTAATGTTTTGGCCACCCGAATCGCCCGACATGAACCTCATAGGACATTTAGGGATATAACCGGGAGGTCAGTTCGTGCACAACATCCTGCAGTGGCAACAGTTTCGCAGTTATGGACGACTATGGAGAGAGAGCATGATCAGTATTTCTGCAAGGAACTTCCAACGACTTGTTGAGTCCATGCCACGTCAAGATACTGCACTATGTCAGGCAAAAGTAGGCCCACCCACGATGTTAGGAGCATCCCAAGACTTTTTTCACCTCAGTGTAGGCCACAAATGGGTAAATGAAGTGACATAATCGACTTTGATAAAGGGCAGACTGTTATGGCGCTGCGTATGGGAATGAACATCTCGGAAACGGCGAAGCTGGCCGGCGGTTTGCGTGCTGCTGTCGTCAGCAGAACGGTCAACCACGAGCAGACGACAAAGTTGTGGACGCCCACGCCTCATCACAGAACGAAGATCTGAGTGTTGCTCTCTCTGCTCTCTGTTAAGCAGATCTGTGGCAGTTATGACTACAGAGTATGACGCTCATGCCGGCACAAATGTTTCACTGCACACCGTTCGGCGCACACCGTTGAACATTAGGCTCAGCAGCAGACAACCCTCACGTGACCATATGTTGACCCGATGTCACAGTGTATTGCGACTGCAGGCATAGGATTATCGAGATTGTACCATGGAAAAATGTTAACTTGTAGGATGAATCATCTCCTTACACCAGGTGGAGGGCCTTGTACCTATCCTGGTGAACGGATGCTTGAAACGTGCTCCACGCCATGGACACAGGTCTGTGAGACAGTCCCACATTGATTTCTGCGGGTATTTCACCCAATGTTGCTTGTCTGTTAAAACTGACAACTCTAAGCAAACGCACCCGCACTCGGTCATTAAGCGAAGGCCGTCGGCCTTTACCTTGTCCGCGGTGAGAAGTAATGCCTGAAATCTGGTATTTTCGGCACACTCTTAGCACTGTGGATCTCGGAATATTGAACTCCCTAGCGATTTCTGAAACGGAATGTCTCATGTGTCTAGCTCCAACTACCACTCCGCGTTCAAAGTCTGTTACTTTCCATCCAGCGGCCACAATCACGTCGAAATCCTTTTCACGTGAATGGCTCGAGTACAAATGACAGCTCCTCCAAGGTACTGCCCTTTTATACTTTGTGTATGCTATACTACTACCATCGTTGTACGTGCATATCGCGATCCATTGACTTTTGTCACCTCATTGTGTTTTGTATTTCCCCTCTCTTTCAATATCCGCTTTCAGTATTTATCCAGCGACGACGACCCACCAATGGCAGCCTGAAGATCTTTACCCAGTAAAGTATAAGGCCTCCATGAGGTCTAAGATTTGTCTCATGTGACAGAAGAAGAAATAGGAGTCGATTTAGAAGAGAGAGCGGATCCACTATTAGAATCAGAATTTAAGAGAGCTGTGGAGGACTTAAGATCAAATGCGGCAGAAGGGATAGTTAACATTCCATCAGAATTTCTAAAATCATGAGGGGCATGAAACAGCAATGCGACTATTCACGTTGGTGTGTAAAGTGTGAGCGTCTGGCGACATACCATCTGACTTTGGGGAAAATATCATCTACGCAATTCCAGATTGACAAATGCGAGAATTATCGCACAATCATCTTAACAGCTCATGCATCCAATTGCTGATTATCCTAATATACAGTAGAATGGAGAAGAAAATTTAGGATGTGTTACATGACGATCAGTTTCGCTTTAGGGAAGGTAAAGGCACCAGAGGGGCGATTCTGACAACGCTGTTGATAATGTAAGTAACTCTAAAGAAAATTCGAGACACGTTCATAGGATTTGTTGAGCTGTCAAAAGCTTTCTACAATGTAAAATGGTGCAAGAGGTTCGAAATTCTGAGAAGAAAAGGGGTAAGGTATAGGGAGAGATGGGTAATATACAATATGTACCAAGAGCCAAGAGAGAGTAATAGGAGTGGACGAGAAAGAGCGAAGTGCTCGGCTTAAAAAGGGTGTAAGACAGGTCTGTAGTCTTTCACCTCTGCTGCTCATTTTGTACTATTAAGAAGTAGTGATGGAAATAAAAGAAAGATTGAGGAGTGGAATTAAAATTCAAGGTGAAAGGATATCAACGATACGATTGGCTGATGACATTGCTAACCTGAGTGAACGTGAAGAAGAATTACATGATCTGATGAATGGAATGCACAATCTAATGAGTACAGAATATGGATTGAAAGTAAATAGAAGGAAGACGAAAGTAATGCGAAGTAGCACAAATGAGAACAGCGAGAAACTTAATATCAGGACTGATGGTCACGAAGTATATGAAGTTAAGAAATTGTACTACCTAGGTAGCAAAATAAGCCATGACAGACGGAACAAGGAGGAGGGGCAGGATGATTGAACGTCTGTTGAGACGTCGGGGAATGACTTCCATGGTACTAGAGGGAGCTGTAGAGGACAAAAATTGTAGAGGAAAACAGAGATTGGAATACATCCAGCAAATAATCGAGGACGTAGGTTGCAAGAGCTACTCTGAGATGAAAAGCTTGGAAGACGAGAGGAACTCGGAATTCGTTGCGGGCCGTATCAGGCCAGTCAGAAGACTGATGACTTCAAAAAATAAAAAATAAAAAAACTCTCAATTTCTCTGGAAAAGAGAGGTAAAGCAGTATTTTGTAAGTCAACGTTACACAGTCTTTTGACAGTGTTCAGCCTTCCAGCAACAATAGTAGAAGCGTAAAGAATATCTACCCACGCAGAAGAGCAAAACGTCGAGCGTTGAGTGTCTGAAGAGGATATGACGCGGCTTAAGGCTGTACCATCAACAACGCCCACAAAAGCAGGTAGACTCAGATTTCCAGTTTGGCTTTTCGTCATCTTTGTCATCCGAGTATCATGGTTAGACAATGCTGTTCTCCAAGGACATAATTTCAGAAATTTGTGTTTTCCACAATGTGGTGCTCGCTCTTGCTCTCTGTTTATGCATCAAGTGATTTTCTTTTTCCTATCCAGCTGTCATTCTTCTCACCGAAATTACATTTTTCGGGATAGTTACTTATACTCGTAGTTAAAAATCGAGATTCTGGACAGTTTTAACAATCTGATCGTCAGGTACTTTCACTTTCATCTCTTCACAGCTGGGCATCGACCAGGTACTTCTAGAACAAGTGAAACAAAATGCATACGCAGATATCTGTCTGAAATTGTTACAGCATTATATCAATGACTTCCACCTCGACAATAATGCAGTCTTTTCAAAATTGCTTGGCATTATTTGTGATCTGTGGGTCTTGTTTAAATAACAGCCCCGGCTAAAGACAGCAATATGGATGGCAAAACTGGGATCAGAAATCAATTACTCACTGGTAAAAACCTTGTTACTTCGCGGCACCGTCATCTACTTCGGAGAGAGAGATACAGAATACCCTTAGTACCCAAGACATTGTTTTGTTGATCAAGGGAAAATATTATCCACTAAAAGGAACGGCGATGTTGCCCAGATCACGTCCGTAGTGGAATACTACACGTGCACCCCGGGCAACGCTAAATGAGCTAGAACGAATCGGCAGCCAGACCAAATATTGGATTTCCTGGCTACAAACATGCAGATAAATCAAAATCAAAAAGCCTTGAAAAATTCATCTTTTCAGGACTAACTGATTAAAACACTTGGCCCTTCAATCCGAGTATGCCATTTAAACATACAAGGTATTACCCGAGCTAAAAGCGAGTACCTATATAAACTCCTTGTATTTAATGATATTGACGTAGTCCTAATCCAGAAAACACACGCTCTAACTATGGAAGACCTGCGTAAAAGAGGTAGGATCCATGGCTACCATCTTATGGTTGCTACATATCACAGTACGTACGGTTTTGCCATCTATGTAAGAAGAAATATCGAGCATGCTCGCCTCATTTAGACAAATACAGAAAATGAGATTCATTATGTCTCGATACAAGTGGAGGAGACCATTATAAATACCATTTACAAGCCACCAAATGTGCCGTGGCCACTGGATGTTCTGCCAATTACTACCCACCCTTCGATTTATGCTGGAGATATTAATATTCACCATGGTCACTGGAACTATGCACGTGACAATGAGTGTAGTATTGCGCTCAACGAATGGGCTGAAAATGAAAATTTATGCCTGGTTTATAATGCCAAGGATTTGGGAACTTTCAGATCGGCCGCTTGGCAAAGAGATTACAACCTGGATCTCTGCTTTATGTCCTGGAACTTCAGAGAGTAGGCTGCATTCACAGAAGTCATATCTAATTTCGCACATAGCCAGCATAGGCCAGTAATCCTCGATATGGAGCTCTCTGTCCCACGTAGGGAGATCTGTAGCGCGACCCAGACGGAATTTTTCTTTGGGCTGATTGGTCGAGTTTTGCTGATCACTTAGACAACCAGAACCTAAAAACTAGCCTCGATTTAGCGGGACTGTTCTTATTGCTGCTTAGAAGTTTATCCATTGTGGATACCGAAAGGAATGTATACCCGACTGCAAGGAAGACTGTGAACAACATTATGAACAACATAGCGAAATTGGCGACAGCGATGTTGCAGACGGACTTCCCAAAGACCTGACACTGCTAGAAGAGTTGGATGGTACGTGATGGTAGAAAATGTAAACTTCAGACGTTCAAATAGAAAGGCATGGAGCCTTCTGCGTAAAGCTGTCGGAGCCTCCAATAACCCAGGCAGAAGCGTGGTATTTCAGGTAACCAAGTTGCTAACCATACAGTTGAAACATCTAAATCATACCGTGACAAACAACATACTCCTAAAATACGAGTAAAACCAGAACTCATCTCTCTAAATCTCTCTAAGAGCTTAGTGCCCAAACGAATCCAATTTATCTTCGTCATTAACACTGACTGGATTGGATAAGGGCTTAAAACAAACTAAAGAAGATAAAGCACCTGGTTTGGATAATATACACCTTGCATTTCTAGTAAACATTGGTAATGGTGGGAAAAAAAGGCTGGTGTGCTTATTATCCTAGATAATGAATCACTGCCTAATGAGGTAAAGAGAACAAAACTAGTGGCAATTTTGAAACCAGGTAAACCAGCTGACCACTCTCAAAATTTCAGACCAGTTTCCCTTTTGGGCTGTACTTATAAACTCTTGGAGAGACACATTTATAATCGACTTAGCGGCTTCCTAATTAGCAGCTTCGTTCTGGAACATATCCCAATTGAGGGAGCGGGTTTCAGGCCACAGAGAATTTGTTGTGATAAGGTACTGGCCCTAGCATCTTTCATATATGTTGATTTCCAAGAAAACGTGAAGACATCTGTCGCGTTCGTGGACCTAACAGCGGCATATGACGCAGTCTGGAGAGAAGGGGTCATCTACAAATTATTAAAAACAATCCGACCACGAAAAACAGCAACTCTCATTAACTCCATGATAAACAATAGATATTTCCATTTTTACATGGGAGGATATGTGAGCAAGGGTAGGAGATTAAGTAGTAATCTACCATAGGACTCCGTCTTAGCCTCCCTATTATTCAACCTATATATCTCCGATCTCACCAACACCAGGTCAACAAAATTCTGCCATGCGGACAACATCACTCTTGCTTGTAGAACCAAGGTTCTAGGACAAGAGGAGACAATTCTCACAGACGATCTAGCCGTTACGAGCTCCTATTTTAGAAACTGGTGACTGAAGCCCAATAAACCTGAAGTATGCACATTCCATCTAAACAACAAACAAGCTAATGCGGAGCTCAGAGTGCAAATTAATGGAAACACTCTTTGACATAACAAGTACCCAAAGTTCCTTGGTATCACCCTTGACGCATCTTGAAAATACTGCTGCCAAGATAAAAACTTATAACAATGTTATTCAAAAATTGTGTGAAATGACATGGTGAGCTTCAGCACACGTCACCCACTGAGCTGGTCTTCTCAGCAGCAGAGCATTGTGCCCCGGTGTGGCTTAACAGCTGCCACACCAACCTGATCGACGTCCAATTGAACCACAACATGCAATTAATAACTGGGATAATCCGACCAACACCGATTTATTGGCTTCCTCTGTTGATCAACATCCGTCCACCTGCAGTCCGTAGGAGCTAGGTGTTGCTTAGGGAATACTGCAAGTTACAGGAGAATCTGGAATCACCCATACAGGAAGACATACCAAGTCTACTACGAAATAGTCACCCTTCAAGAAACCTACCATTACGACAAGAAGAACATCTAGATGCAGTAATACCGGCGTGAGAGACCTGTGGTATCAGAAGTGTCAACTTATTGAAAACCCTGAAGAGCGTAAATGGTTCCGAAAGTATAACTGTGATACGGCCGGCAGAGAACTCGACGAGAAACTATGAGTCAAATTGGATATGGTAGACGCGCAGCCATGTTCACAAATGAGATGCTACAGAGTCCCCGGTTTGTGACTGTGGGGCTCCGAACCGGACAGTCAAGCACATTAGAACGCCCTTTTGCGTTCCTATCAGGACAGTTAGAGTGACCTCATGAAACCTGATGATACAGCTCCTATATCTATTAGGAACTTAGATATTGGCATTTAGTTAGTTATATATGTTGTTTTGTATTTTCGTATTCTTGTTATATCCGTATACTAATCTTATGCCAGCATTTTGAAACTGCATGTGAGCCATAAATAAATAACATAAACTAAGCAGGACACAAGGAAAAGACGTAGCAGTAAATAAATATCTCACAATTCAAGTCCAAAGTTCGGTTCAACCACTTGCAATGTGAATACACAGTTGTGGATTCCGTCATCTTTCATGCAATGTTGTTGTTGTTGTGGTCTTCAGTCCTGAGACTGGTTTGATGCAGCTCTCCATGCTACTCTATCCTGCGCAAGCTTCTTCATCTCCCAGTACTTACTGCAACCTACATCCTTCTGAATGTGCTTAGTGTATTCATCTCTTGGTCTCCCTCTGCGATTTTTACCCTCCACGCTGCCCTCCAATGCTAAATTTGTGATCCCTTGATGCCTCAAAACATATCCTACCAACCGATCGCTTCTTCTAGTCAAGTTGTGCCACAAACTTCTCCCCAATCCTATTCAGTACCTCCTCATTAGTTACGTGATCTACCCACCTTATCTTCATGCAATGTATCAACACATTTCTCGTATTATAATTCAAACAACGGTTATATCAAATCTAATCTTCGCTGTTCACATTTAGGTTTTGATTTACGCATCTTTACGAGCGTCTGTTTATCTAATGCTGTTTCTTCGTAGCTGTTAACATCATTACGTTTTCCGTCCCTGAAAGAACATTAATTATTATTATTATTACTGTCGCAATATGTGATGGCAATACATTTATCACGAATATTAAGTTTCACAATATTTATTGTCTCACGTTATTATCATTATATTCCGTTCTTTTCGTACCCCTCATTACACAACGCCGCATTTTCATCTACAGTCGGTTAGGTTTCCTCGTTCCTGTTATGCCCTGAGGCATCGACGCCGCTTCCCGTCGCATAATGGCCACCCCTGCGCCTACCTGGCCGTCCTCCAGGCGCCGGCGAAATCTTCCTCGGCGGCAGCACCAGTTTCGCACGCATTGTCATGTGAGTGAGGGGGAACCCCAGCCTCTCCCTCATGTGCAGTTTCCAACACCATGAGAACAATAGACTGCCCGCCGCTCCACTTAGCGAAGTCCAACGTACACCTATTAGGCGATTAGATCCGCAAATTTCGGTGTAACTTATGACACTTGATTGCTAGTTATCACTTTGGCAGTAAAAAAATGAAATGGTCGTGTGGCATTGTTAGCAGGGAAGCTCCATCCGGAGAAGTTCGGCCGTCGGGCTGCAAGTCTTATTGCAGTAGACGCCACTTTTTCGTGCGTAGACTTTTATTTACAAGATAACGAATTAAGTTTTACAAAACACTTTTCATGTTACGCTTTTCATTAAGACAATTTGTTCCTTATATGTTATTGTCTAGGTCATTGTTTTCATTGGTCTCCGTATTTTAGAGTGTCTCTTAAGGTGACTTGGTTAGTGCATGCCTATGTTGTTTAGTATATTAATTTATCTTTTTTCGAAGCCAGATGCATCACATTTACACATTTAAATAGAAGGAAATCAGAAAACGCTGAATGCAATAAGAAGCTAAATCACACAAAAGAGGGGAGAAAAAAAGATGATAGTAATGTCTTTTCACTTAATATAAGTTTGGCAATAGTTGTATTTTACGATTTGTGTGTTTTCTATTTTGATGGCTGCATAAATTGAATTAGTGAGCAGGCAATATTTTTTTTATCCTTTTAGGTTTGATAGCACATAGATGTATTTCTGGTTTCCACTATATTTTAAGAGCTGTTTCAGCATTTGAAATCATGTGGTATTTTAATTATTTACTCACTAAGTATTGGGAAGCAAGAAACACATTACATTGGGTCATGCAACAGACCGTGTTGCATTTAAACATTGTTTGTTGTTGTGGTCTTCAGTCCTGAGACTGGTTTGATGCAGCTCTCCACGCTACTCTATCTTGTGCAAGCTTCTTCATCTCCCAGTACCTACTGCAACCTACATCCTTCTGAGTCCGCTTGGTGTATTCATCTCTTGGTCTCCCTCTACGATTTTTACCCTCCACGCTGCCCTCCAATACTAAATTGGTGATCCCTTGATGCCTCAGAACATGTCCTACAAACCGCCCTTCTTCTAGTCAAGTTGTGCCACAAACTTCTCTTCTCACCAATCCTATTCAATACTTCATCATTAGTTACATGTAATCTTCAGCATTCTTCCCTAGCACCACATTTCGAAAGCTTCTATTCGCTTCTTGTCTAAACTAGTTATCGTCCATGTTTCACTTCCATACATGGCTACACTCCATACAAATACTTTCAGAAACGACTTCCTGACACTTAAATCTATACTCGATGTTAACAAATTTCTCTTCTTCAGAAACGCTTTCCTTGCCATTGTCAGTCTACATTTTATATCCTCTCTACTTCGACCATCATCAGTTATTTTGCTCCCCAAATAGCAAATCTCCTTTACTACTTTAAGTGTCTCATTTCCTAATCTAATACCCTCAACATCACCCTACTTTATTCGACTACATTCCATTATCCTCGTTTTGCTTTTGTTGATGTTCATCTTCTATCCTCCCTTCAAGACACTATCCATTCCATTCAACTGCTCTTCCAAGTCCTTTGCTGTCTCTGACAGAATTACAATGTCATCGGCGAACCTCAAAGTTTTTATTTCTTCTCCAAAGATTTTAATACCTACTCCAAAATTTTCTTTTGTTTCCTTCACTGCTTGCTCAATATACAGACTGAATAACATCGGGGAGAGGCTACCACCCTGTCTCACTCCCTTCCCAACCACTGCTTCCCTTTCAAGCCCCTCAACTCTTATAACTGCCATTTGGTTTCTATCAGAAAGAGAGTATTTAGACATATCGAGTGAGAAATAACACACTGGGAAGCAATGGACAAAGCAAATATAAATCTGATTTGATGAAGGTGGGGAACGAGAGTAAAGGGAACTGAAAGGAAAGGGGGGAGACAGTCATGGTGGGGGAGAGGACATATTTAAGCATGTAAAGACTAGTTGGTTTCACTGCTAAGCTGTAATGATATTGTGGTACTCACTGTTTGGCACACGTATTGATTGTACACGAATAAAGATAAAACACACTCACCAAAGATTACGATGGTACTGTAAGGAGACTTTACGTGTGAGAACTTTGAAGAAGGGAAAAAAAGCGCTTTTCACTGTCATTTTTTGCACTTTGATGCTTGTGGGGTGTGGGAGTGCGGCGGCGGTGGCGACGAGGGCCTGGGGGTTGTGGGGGTGGGTGGCGTCGTCGTCGCCACAGACAGGGCTTCCTTGAAGGCGGCGGTCAGCGTGATCTCCGGGAAGTTCTGAAAAGTATCTGGTGTGTAGTTTTACCTTCTAGTGTTCTTCCCAACAAGTCCATGAGGAACTGCACTCTGTCTGATTGGATTTTGGCGATGACTGCGTGTGTAGTCAATGCTAATATCCACATCGTGGCCGAGCCTTTCGGCCTGCGTAACGGTTTCGCATCAGGGACGGTGAGTGCCGTGATTTGTATGTTGGGTGTGTCGCTCCTATTTATGTGGGCTATCATTCTTTTGCTTGTCACCCATAAATTGCTGCTTGCCCTGCTTAGCAACCGGTGTTCTGTGGTATCCTTTTCGTTGCAAATTTCGTAGTTGGGCGATTATTTTACATGGATTAGGACCAGCCTCCCGTTAGTTGATCCATTGTTGTGCATGACCTCGAACCACATAGATCAGGCGTGCTCCGGTATTGCTCGTTCTGAGATGTTTTTCCAGACTACTGGCCAATCATTAGTCTCGATTCTTGTTTTGCTCGTTTGTCCTTTTAGTACACCGTAGATGGGTTTCAACGTCGGTAGTTGTGGGTTAGCCAAAGTGGTGAGTGCCTAGCTCTTGTAGAGTGTCAGTTGCCTAATGTGTCGCATCCTGAAGGGAATATGGCTATTGTCTACCGGCGCTTCCTCTGACCGTGGCCTGTAAGTATCTATTAGGCAGGCCGTGACGCTGTCTCCACTGTTGAGCTCCATTTGGATTGCTCTGTGCAGCAAATATAAATCTGATTTGAGCGCTGCACACTTCGTCTTCAGTCAACCAGTCCCAGCCCTCCTTCCTCAGTGAGCACGTCGTCTGTGACACTTAGAATATCACCCGCTTCCACAACAGGTAACAGACAGCCCCTTATATCGCTCGTGGAATTTCTGTTGATGCGCATAGTATCTGTGCCACACTCCAGGCTTTCGACGGGATCGTTGTGTTGAACAGATCGACCCTTTATCCCAGATTTAGATTTCGGTTCGCATGAGTTCTGGCGAGTCCTCTCATTCTCTGTAGTGTTGTCCGCCAGTTTTGTGCCGCCATCTTTAGTGGACATTTTCGTATTTCTATCCCGAGTGTTTTATGAGTGCCAGTTACTCGGTACCACTGCCTGTTGGTTCTCAGGCTCCAGTTGGCAATGGGGAGCAGCACTGATTTCCTGGGATTTGCTCTTGTTCCTGATGCGCTTTGGAAAGTTCTTATGACTGGCTCTATTTTATCGCTGTCCTGCTCGTTGTTGAGGAACATTCCCACATCATCAACGAAGGCCTCACGTGCGACCATTTGTGCTCCAATTTGATAACCTTTTAGGCTGGCTGCCAGTTTCCATAGGAGGGGGTCCAGTGCTTCCGCGAAAAGACCCATTGACAGCGGGCACCCTTGTCTCACTGACTTCCCTTGTTTTATTCTTCTTGTTGTCCATCCATTTATGGTTATTACTGCAGTGGCGTTCGTTAAGAAATTTGTTATGATTTGAATAAATTTGCGACCAAACCCGAGTTTCATCAACGTTTGCAGTAGTTACCGGCGGCTGATCCTGTCGAAAGCCTTGTGAAAATCAACAGAAATTACCGCTCCGGTCGTTCTGTTGGTTGCGGAGTGCGAAATCACATCTCTGTACGCCCAGGCGATGTCGAATATATCCTATCAAGCACTGCACATGTTTCCCATGGGCAAATCGCGTTTATTAATGCCGTCTTGCTGTTGTCTGCGAGGCATTTCGCGGCAATCTTGTAGTCTTCATTCCAGCGTTATGCGCCTGAACTCCTAGATATGTTTCGCTGTCTGTTCCTTTGCGAGGAGAATTACCGTCCCTTCCAGGAAGGAGAACGGTACTGTCCCATTTAAGACTGCGTTTACCATTTCGGTTCAAAATCTGCCTACTGGGTCCCAGAGATGTCTGTAGAATTCCTTGGGGATGCCGTCGGAGCCAGGTGCTCTGCAGTTTCCGTTATCTTTGAGGATGGCTCCCAACTGATCCTAAGCAACGTTTTCGGTCAGTAGCGCCCGGTCATCATTGTTCAGGATCCGGCATGTTTCTTGTAGGACGCCTGCCGTTTCGGCGTCGTCCGTCCCTTCGCTTCTGAAGAGTTGTACGAAGTTATTTTCTACGTGGTGTAGGGTTTCGGGTTTAGTTGACAGTTTGTTTCCGTGGTTGTCGCGGAGTTCGGCGATGACCTTGCTGTTGGACCTTTGTCTTTCCGTGACTAAGTGGTGCAGTGTGGCAGGCGCATCCTCAACGATGTCATGTGCCTGGCTACGAGCGATAACGCCTTTCATTGCTGCCGTTTAATGCTGAGGAGAGATGCTTTCAATTCTCTCACGCATGTCTGGTACTGAGGGTCGTCCGCAGGTGCGTTCAGTGCGTCTTTTAGACAGAGTGCTTAGACGTCTACCGTGCCTTTCTTCCAGAAAGCTTTTTCCACTCTGTATCCGATCAGTGCTCTTCTGATCGCTGGCTTGACGAGTACTGCCCATCACTCTAAAGTGGAGTTGCATGAGTGTCGCCTTTCTGAACAGTTTCCTAATGCCGCTGTGATTTCTGAGGGTAGTCTCTCGTCTGTGAGGTGTTGTGTGTTCGTTTTCCATCTTGCTTTCTGACCAGCGACCTTTCTTCTTGGCAGGCGAATTTTGGTCTCGTATGTACCAGTGATAAGAGAGGATCACTGTGCAGACTTCTACGTGTGATACGGAGGCGGCCAACTCTCTGCTCAAGTACACCCTGCCTGCCGCCCGCTGTGGTCGACAGGTTCTTGGCACTTCAGTCCGGAACCACGCGGCTGCTACTGTCGCAGGTTCGAATCCTGCCTCGGGCATGGATGTGGGTGATGTCCTTAGGTTAGTTAGGTTTAAGTAGTTCTAGGTTCTAGGGGACTGATGACCTCAGATGTTAAGTCCCATAGTGCTCAGAGCCATTTGAACCAATTGAACACCCTGTATAGTCTGCCTTTTTCCTGTTCTAGTAGAACGTGAACTCTGTATTTTAGTCGTCGAGTTTTAGAAGCCTCATCATCTCTTTCAGCTCTAGGCATAGATTCGATACCGGGCTCTAGTCTTGTTGCGCGGCAACGCAATCAAAATCTCCTCCTAGCACAATGTTGGTGTTATTGTCGGGGAGTACTTCGCAAATGCGTACGTAGAGAACTGACTTCTTCCCCTCTTGTTCTCTGTTCCCGACGGTGCATATATGTTTATGAACAGCGTTACTGCTATTTCTAGTGCTATGCCGTTTCCATCTACCATAGTTTTGGTGCTCCCGTTTCTATTTTTCTCGAGCGACGTGGGTGTAGGTGATGATGACGAAAGGATGATGAGGACGATAAAAACCCCAATCCACGAGCGGAGAAAATCTCCAATCCGACCGGGAATCAAACGCGGGCCTGCTGCATGGTAGGCAAACACGTCACCCCTCAGCTAAGCAGGCGGACTTCGGCAAGACAAAAAAGGAA